>NC_091125.1:89944120-90244120 GCF_040183065.1 Periplaneta americana | reverse complement strand
ATACACACTGACTACTTCATAGTAGTCGTGTTAATATTCAATGAGGATGGCGAGACTTCGTATAATGAATATTTGATGTTCTCCTGTATTGTTTGTAATGAGCACAACGTAAAAGCAATGAGCCAACATGTCAACAGACCGGTTATTACTACCGGTTCAAGAAATAAATTGTTTATGCTCTCTTTTCTTTGAACGAGATGGCAGTACGGAAATTTCGTAAAATTTTGCTAGCACAGACGACTTATACAGTCGCCATGACAGCCATCGATCCTTCCAGCAGTTTTGTTCCTATTTCGCTGCAGTGTGACGTCATTGTTGTCCACCGGTCCGGTGAGATTCGGAATACGCTGAAGTGTCTGCTAATCGCGCAAAACACTTTTACTTCGAGGTAGCCATTTCATCTAGCTATCGACTAAATGTAAACAAAACCTAGCGCCTTTTGCGTAAACTTTGTAAAACTGCAAGCAGTAGACAAGCGAACTTAAGAAGTTCTTCTATCACCTAGCGCCTCTAGCGGCTTTTGCGTAAACTAAAACTACAAACATAGACAAGCGAACTTAAGAAGTTCTCCTATCATTTTATACCGCTTTTGTTTCTGTATGTCACTTCAGTAAAGAATAAATATGAGCTTTAGTTTTGTACCATTCTTTTTTAATTAGTCTATGTAGCTATCAAATTATTATGGGTCGTTTATTTATTGAGAAATTTAAACTGTTCCACATAAATATCTTAAAAAAGTTTACTTTACATATTTTCAAAGCAATATGAAATATGGTTTACTGATCTGGGGTAATTGTTATCACATACAGAAGATATTTTTAGTTCTAAAAAGGACAATAAGAGCCATAACTGGTTCGTAGTCTACGGCTCATAGTAAACCATTATTTATAAAAGAAAAACTACAACTATAACTGTATTATAGGCTATGTACGGTATATCCTTCAAGCAATTACGTATGGCTATGAAATGAGAAATTCAAATGGTACTAAAAGTTTTTCACGATCTTATAATCTTAGGAAGAAGGATTATTTTGCCATTTCTAAATGTAGACTGTCAAAGGCAATGAATAATTACTCGAACAGTGTTAGAACTATTATGCAATAAACTGCCTAGTCAAATTTCTACCTCGGGACTAGGAGAGATGGCGGTGCACAACTTCTAATCACTAGATTGTGCACCAATATGCCTCGGTTAAATCCCAAATCTCTCCGCAGTGCATATGAGGAGAAAGCATGTGTCATTGTTGATAGTGATTCGTCCGTCGGAACGTTAAGCGCAGCAGCGCTCTTGGTGCTATTGGACAGGAATGAGGAACATGCTCCTTCTCTCTTCCTCAACTTCGTCAACATCCTCACCCATTCCCTGATCTCGGCTCCACAAGTAAAGAACCCTGGCCCACACCACTTCTACACAGATGACAGTGATTGACAGGCCAGTTAGGGGAAGTTGTCTTGCTATTATTGCCACGTTTACTCCTGGCCGGACTTTTAATTTTCTTTTGCAACTGATTGGATTCTTTTCAATGTATTTTCTATTTACAAACAAATTAAATCAATATTATTATTATTATTATTATTATTATTATTATTATTATTATTATTATTATAACAGGTATTCACCCATGATCGAGTGGTTAGCATGTCTTTAGATCAAAGCGATGCGGGATCAAACCCAGCTCAAGAAGTGGGAGTAAAGATCCTCAGCATGCCTTTCTTTGAAAGCGAAGTAAAGCTGTTAATTCCATGATGTAAATATTTTGCATGTTAAAGAACCCTAAACCCTGAAAAAGAGGGTCCCTGGGCAAAATTACCGGCTCTGTATTTAATAAATCATCTGATCCTTCACCATTTTCAATTATTCTTCTAATAAAGTTCTTAAGATTTTGTACTATAAGTACACTTTGTTTTCGTAACTTCGCCCCCTTTCCTATTGGCGATTTATTACAATTCTTACGCTTAGTCGGATTCCTTTCAGAAGAAGGCCCTGGTCGTGGTTGTGGAGGCACTTCACTATTATTATTGTTTATACACTGCCGAAAGAAATTAAACATTGTAAATTCACTATTGACTATCGTACTGTTGGAGACCACAACACGCTGTTACCAAGATACAAGTGAAACTAATGCATGGGCAGGAAAATTCAAAACACAGCATTCTAGGCGGCTTCCTGGGGGATCTTTGTCCACGGTTTCACTAATTGGGGGAGCGTGTCAGTCAGATTTATGGCCTCCTGAACCCAACTCTGCAACGAAGGTTCTTTACTTGTGAAACCAAGAGTACACTACACTTACACATACACTCACCCTAATACATGACATAGCTCTTCACAAATACATATTATGCATAGGCTGGTCCGCCGAAGTGGTGTGCAATTGAAAATGGGTCACAGACCTGCCACCTATCGACAATATGCGGAACTAGAATCATACACGTGAAGTGGGTAGGCACTGTACACACACATACACACACAATGTAAAATTGTGAATATAGGAATATAAGTTAAATATAATAAACATAACCATGGGAGGATAATATTAAAATGGATTTGAGGGAGGTGGGGTATGATGATAGAGGCTGGCTTAATCTTGCACAGGATAGGGACCGATGGCGGGCTTATGTGAGGGCGGCAATGAACCTTCGGGTTCCTTAAAAGCCATTTGTAAGTAAGTATAATAAACATAACCTATAATTTCCATATAACATAACATGCATATGTAATGGCAGGGTTTTAGAGACAACTAAATTTAGACAGAAAGGGGCAACTGGTACAGTAAACATAACCTATAATTTCAACATATCTAGATATCAGTGTGGTGCAACTGAAAATTATTGAATCGTGCATAAATGGATGTACAAGAATTTCGCAATATTTAATCGAAATAAGGACAGATATTATACATACGAACAACGTCATTTTCACATCAAAAATAATATTACATCTTAACTCGCAAGTGAATTATGTCTGAAGTGTCTCATAACCATTTTGTTATTGCAATTACACTACATTTTAGAGAAATATATGTTACTCTTTAAGCATTCCAACTAATTTATATGGTTGACACGCCGCCCTTCCTGATCAGGTTAAGCGAATCACATGGTCTGCCTTCGGCCTGTATTAGATCACGATGGCAGTGACACAGTCTATTGTTCCTAGTACTCACAGCGCTCCAAGCGGCTAGCAACTATCGCCAGAAATGCAAAAAATTATCCCAAGTTCGTGACTGTATATAGGCCTACTAGACTGTATTTTAACTATGCGGCACCACATAACACAACAATGTTAGCTGTCGTCGAGAAGTTTCGTCGTACGGAATCAGTCTTTGTCGCCTTGCGTGTTATAATGACTTATGTAGAGTATGTTTGTAATTTCAGTACTCCGTATGAGCTGAAAGAAGCTAAACTAAAAAATGAAACATGGGAATCAGTATATGATAATGGTGGTATGAATAGTAAATTCAATGTGATTCATAATACATTCTTAAATATCTTTGAATCCAGTTTTCCTGTAAAGTACAAAAATTCTCAAACATCTAAAAACAATTGGATTACACAAGGCATAAAAATCTCTTGTAAAACTAAGAGGTCTCTCTATATTCAAAGTAGAAGTAGTAATGACCCCAAATTAATAGCTCACTTTAAAAAGTACTCTAAAATATTACACAAAGTAATCTTAAAAGCCAAAGAACTTTACTATAACGGAATTATTCTAAACTCGAATAATAAAATTAAAACAACTTGGAACATAATAAAAAAAGAAAGTGGAAAGTGTAGAAGTAAAGAACAAGGTTACACTCTTGTAACAGATAATAGAAAAACATCAGATGCAACAGAAGTTGTGAACATATTCAACAATCATTTTCTCTCAATAACTGATAACCTAAATATCCCACAGAATAATAATAATAATGCCACTGATTGTTTGAAAATATTTATTCCTGTAACTTTCCCAAATATTCAAATTTTTCCAACAACTTCACGAGAAATAATTACAATTTTAAAGCAATTAAAGTCTAAAACTTCCTCGGGATATGATGAAATTATTAGTAAAATATTAAACGCCAGTTCATAAATAATAGCCAAGCCCCTGTCTTATTTATGTAACTTTTCAATGTTTAATGGTGTATTTCCAGAGCGACTGAAATATTCAGTTGTTATTCCTTTATTCAAGAAAGGGGACAGAACCTTTCCCGAAAACTACAGGCCCATATCCCTTCTACCAGTCTTCTCAAAAGTCTTCGAAAAAGTTATATATAAGAGAGTATATCATCATCTTGATAGATACAACATTCTCATTCCGGAACAATTTGGATTCAGAAAGAATAAATCAACTGAGCAAGCGACGTTTAATTTAACTGATAAAATTCTGGAAGCTATTAATAAAAAATTACAAGTAGGAGGGATATTCTGTGATCTCTCCAAAGCTTTTGATTGTATTAACCATAAAATTCTACTACAAAAATTAGAATACTATGGTATTAAAGGCATAGCATATCAGTGGTTTGAGTCATATCTCCTAAACAGAAAACAAAAAGTGGAAATCAACGTAATTAATAACTCCTTTAAATCTACATTAACATGGGGAAATGTTCATACAGGGGTCCCACAAGGATCTATATTAGGGCCTCTTCTTTTTCTAATTTTTATAAATGACCTTGGCCCCATAATAAAAGGAATAGGTTATCCTATACTATTTGCAGATGACACAAGTATCATAATTACAGACATTACACACATTCAAATATAAAACTGAAACAATTCTACTTAAAATTTATGACTGGTTTACAACCAATAAACTAGCATTAAATATTAATAAAACTAACATAATTCAATTTAAAGCCACTTCAAATTTAATCTCTGAAACACTGGACACAACTATCAACAATATACCTCTACTAGAAACATCAACAACCAAATTTCTTGGTTTGCATATTAATAATACAATAAATTGGAAAAATCATATCAAAGAAATAACCCCCAAACTTAGCTCAGCATGCTTCGCAATTAGGTCGTTACAACAATTTCTAAATAGCAATATCTTAAAGACAATATATTTTGCCTATTTTCATTCCATTATGTCCTACGGAATAATATTTTGGGGAAATTCTGCAGATAGTAAAAATATATTCTTATTACAAAAAAGAGCCATTGGAATAACAGTTGGAGCAAAGGCTAGAGAATCATGTAGATTATTTTTTTTTTAATTAGAGATTCTAACCTTAACAAATCAATACATATACTCTACAATAAATTTCCTCTTATGTAATAAAGAAAATTTTCCAACTAACTCAGCCATACATAGTATAAATACCCGCAGAAAGAATTATTTTCATACGCCATCTTCAAATTTATCATGCTTTCAAAGGGGAGTACGTTACATGGCGATAAAAATGTTCAATAGTCTTCCTGAAGACATTGAGAATCATAGCCGAAACCCAGCATTATTTAAGGTAAAACTAAAAAAATTACTTAATATCTCACACTTTCTATTCTGTAGATAAATTCTTGACATTTCACAGTACTGTGTAAATATTATAATACTATTAAATGGTAAACATATTACATTGTATAAAATATTATTGTTATTAAGTTATTAATTCTGTACATATTTCATATTTGCATTTTATATGTATTGCATTTTATTGTTAAACGTAACAATTGGACATGTTCTTTATTCTATGCTATAAAGCAAATGTAAGAATATTATGGAACGAATAAATCTATCTATCTGTCTGTCTGTCTGTCTGTCTATCTATCTATCTATCTATCTACCTATCTACCTACCTGTCTGTCTGTCTGTCTGTCCATCCATCCATCCATCCATCCATCCATCCATCCATCCATCCATCCATCCATCCATCCATCCATCCATCCATCCATCCATCCATCCATCCATCCATCCATCCATCCATCCATCCATCCATCCATCCATCCATCCATCCATCTATCTATCTATCTATCTATCTATCTATCTATCTATCTATCTATCTATCTATCTATCTATCTATCTATCTATAGACAATAAACACCATCTCCTCTGTTGTGAGAACCATATAATTTCAGCACTAACACCAAAGCTGAATACAATGTCAAAGTACCAAATAAAATAAATAAATACTTGGTTGTTGGGGAAACATGGACAGCAGATGAGCGATTTCAGTACCGTTTGTTTTTCCGCATACTATACAAGAAACTCTCAATAATAGCGACTTAGTTCCTGTAGGTAGTCTAATCCAGTGGTTCCCAATCCCAACATTTTTTGACTGACGACACAATTTATTAAACGCCCACGATATCGCGACACACTTATTTGTTTTTATTAATAATAATAATAATAATAATAATAATAATAACAATAATAACCAGTGCTTTCTTCTGCAGAAAAAGGTGGTGTAACTCTGTGTAGAATAGTTATATACAATAAAAGTAATTTGATACAGTTGTATGAACACTTTTTAATAATTGAATAAAATTAATAAAATCGGTTAAAAACCATACATGTTTCGGAGGAATGCGGTCGTACATCCACACCAGCGTCGTGGTACTACCACTGAAGATGGAGGAGTATTCCTCCGAAACATGTATGGTTTTTAACCGATTTTATTAATTTTATTCAATTATTAAAAAGTGTTCATACAACTGTATCAAATTACTTTTATTGTATATAACTATTCTACTCATGAACACTGTTGCATCTGACCTAACTTATGTAATTTAATCTGTGTAGAATATTCTATAGCGAAAGGGGGGATAATTACTGTTCATTTCACGGTAATTTTGTAGTTTTAAACCTCCTTTTCGTTCAACTAAGACTTTCAAGGTCTAAGCCATTTCCAGCACGTTCCACCAGAAAAGAAACACTGATAATTTCTATGTAATGTCGGAGATCCAGTGTTGTAGATACGTCGATGTTAATATGCAATCGAAAATTCTAAAAAAGAAAACAAGCAGCAACTTGAATGGCATTAGATGAAAACAAAGGTATAATATCTGTGTGACAAAAATCCCAACCTATTTATACTGGATATCTGATACAAGATTTTCATTATCGTTTTTGAAAACTCATCGACTCCTTAACCACCCAGGTATAAATTAAATCACACTTTCACACAGACATGGTCATAGAGACTCCTGAAAAAAAATATATATAAAAATAACAAAACAGCACAGACTTCTGAAAATTATTTTAGATATATCTTAGTATGTCTAAAACAAGATGACATGGACATTATTTAAATTAATAATATCAAGATACTATTTTGATCATATTTAAGGCTGTCATAAATGTTGTTAAAATTAAAAAGATTTTGAAAATGATCAATTCTATACATTTTTTTTTTTTTTTTTTGCTCTTTTAGATATTTTTCGACGTTAAACTTCAGATTAGAACCTACATAGTTCATAATTGATCTTAACTTTAACAAGAATATACTTTTGTTATAAAACTACAAATTGTAAAAATGTTGATACATGGATAGATTTATTGAGCAATATTATACATACAGATGTACTACATTATCAGAATTTTCTCTTAAATCCAATACACGAGACTTCTGACCTACATGCTGTATAAAACAAGTCCTACTTTGTAGGTTTCACCCCCCTCATCTATGATTAGATCCAACCACTCTCCAAAAGAATACACAGATTAAAATGAAAATGGCACAAACAAAAAATGTAGTACATTTCTAGGATACACTCAAACATTGCAAGTTACACGCAAATCTGGCTACCAGATATACCTCTCAGTGAAGCTGATTTGTATAATTTCAAGGGAAAATTGTTCCGGAGCCGGGTCTCGAACTCGGGCCTTTGGCTGATCGCGCCAATACTCTACTGACTGAACTACCCAGGAAGTTACATATAATAATTTTAGAGTCTTCTTTTTCACTTTCTTCACTTTTTCTTTACTGTGTACCATTGCAGTTATGGCATGTCTTCACTGTACACTCCAAACAGACAGGTTTCCTGCAACAATGACAAATGTATTCTGTTTTGTGTTTCTCCTTTCGCCGACAAGTATAGCTTTTCAAGTTTCTCTTCAAATGGTGGCAGAGCCTCTTCAGCTCCCAAGATTCTTCTATTGGAGGATCGGGTTTCAAATGTGATTAACTTATTGTTGTGTCTAATATGCATATGGGGAGTAACGAGTACATTTGCAAGATTCGTCTTGAAAATAATTCTGGAAATTCGTTCGTTGTTTTTGTAGCAACCGTACATGATAAGTACATTAATTGCACTAAAGACAAGATATCCAAAAAAAAATGGCCATAAGCCAGCGTCTGGTTCGACGACCACAGCTATATTGTGCACACCTTCTCATCTAGGAAATCGACGTCAACCTTAGTCATATTATAATATGCAATAATTACGGGTTTATCACTTACATAATCAAAAGTTTTTGAGTCATGCATATAGGATAACAGGACGACAGCCCTATTCTTTCTGGAAACGTGAGACACCATGGTCACATTATTGGCGAACCCGAATATCATCATTCATATTTTTCTCATCGTTCTCGCCATCATCATTCAGATCTAACTCAGATTCTGACTCATACTCGCTTTCTATTGCGACATCTTCGGCGCAATCCAGAGCACAACCACTTCCTTCATCGTCCTCATACTACTGTGATACAGTACAGCTCGTGCATTATGTCCAGACATTCCCCCACTCTTCCTACAGAGCTGCTCACGAGATCGGATGAATTATAGGGGAATGGGTTAACCTTTGCCTTGAACTCGGTAGACACACTTCCGACCTTCCTTTCTACTCCTACCCCCTCTACAGAAACGTTGTTCCCCTACTGCGCATCGCGAGTGTCTTGACAAAATGCATGAGCTGTACTGTTGAAATTAGGAGCATACACATTCACTGTGTTCGAAGGGCCAGGTTTGTTATCCATAATCATAGGATTATTCACATTCACATTATACGAAGAATCAGGTTTGATGGTCATAGTGAGTACCCAGGCACGGTCTGCCAGACCGTTCGAAATAATATGTGATAAACTACTGCCAGACTCAGTTACAAACAAATCCCCAAATCCCTATGACAGAGGTCTTCCTCGACAACAATCAACAATTATATAGAATCATAGCTGTGCAATTAAATTTTAAATGGAGACATAAGCAGTGTGACCAACTGCAAAGGTCTGAGTGACAATGGCTGGGTGGTTGAGGGGCAATCGAAAATTCTAAAAAAGAAAACCAGCAGCAACTTTAGTGGCATTAGATAAAAACAAAGGTACAATATCTATGTGACAAAAATCCCAACCTATTTATACTGGATGTCCGATAATAGTACATTATGCAACGAGCTTATAATGGTAGTAATTAAGACGCAAGTATGATTGTTTATGAAACGAGCGCAAGCGAGTTTCATAATTTTCATACGGGCGTCTTAATTACCATTATAGGCAAGTTTCATACGACTTTTTATGCTCGACCATATTTCTGACTTGAAATTATTTAAAATTAGGTCTTCTTATGGTTATGTGCGTACTGACCTGAATTGTGAGATGTGCGCAGACGCGAAGGTATTTATTTTTTCCGAGGCCGAATGTCATTGACCTTGGCAGAGAATAAGATGAACATTACTCTGATATAACCTGGAAAATGATTTAGAATTGAAAAACGAGATGACAAATTGAATTTATTTGAATATTATTTACAATTAACGCTAATTATTATAGTAACAGAAAATAACCTTCTGCGACAGTATTGGATTTCCAGCTTCCGTGACTTTTCGCTAATTGTCTTTCGATTGCATATCCGAGAATAATCGATATAACGGTACAAAGCTGACTTGTCATTGGCTGAACACCTGAACTTTAATTAGTAGGTGTACTTTAATGACATGCATTAAAGGACTGCTACCAGGTGTATAATTACTACATTTCGGCATGGTCGAGCATAAAAGATTTTTATTATCGTTTTTAAAACTCATCTACTTAAATTAATGTGAAGTCTGCACTTTGTGAGTTGCACAGATTATCTCTATACGTGGCTTTATGATTGACAGGCCAACACGTGAATCATCTTCAAAATGCAGCAGTCTGTTCCTTTTTTTTAGATTTCACTATTCCCATGGTAGAAAAATGATGATTCACACAAATATGAATTTAAAAACGGCAGCTCATATGTTACGTGCTTTCTTTATCTCAGTAGATATTAGTGATTTTTTTTGACATCACGGTGGAGTCGGTGGAGAAATAATTTATTATAATTTATTAATCTAAAGCCAAAAAAATGTTGATAACGTCCTTTTTACACAACACTATCGATGCGCTATTATTGTCGCAGTAGGACAGTACAAACATGTTGTCTTACTCAGTGGCTAGATACTTTCATAATAATATTATATCTAATTATTTGGACTGGTCGTATGAAACACGACTTTGTAAGTAATGGAGATATGGAACCCAATCCAGCGTACTGGGAACTCAGTGAGTGTACTCAATTAAAAGAGAGGGCTATGAATAAACACAATAAAACACGCAATTTATTGTAACTTTAAGCGGAGAATGATTTTGAACCGCTATTTCCCACATTCATCGAAACACGACCCGAGTTTTGAGCATGCCCATCATTACATGTTTGGTATCAGAACCCCGACTCTTAAAACCAAGACACCGACGGCGAATACATTATATCTCACTGTGGAGGAACTTAATATTACAATTACAATGTGTTATGCAAAGCATTTTCTGTCTCCATGCTAAGTAATTCAAAATGTCAGAATGTCATTTACATTTGCTTATACAGTAGGTACATAACGCAAATATTAAAAGACTGCAATATGCAAACACTGGCACAGTTGGTTCCAATATTTCACTCACTTCAGCTTGAAGAGTACTGTAAGTTAATAACAAACATTAATACCATTTAGAATGTCTGAAAAGATATTGTATAATGTCATCTCAAAAGAAACGATGAACTTACGAATGTAGGTAACTCTCAGTCAGATTTTTCGAAAGTTCTTCCTTCATTAGATATTGTCTGTTACACTTTGTCTTGCAACGTAATAACCTCACAGACAGATAGACAGAGAAAGACAACTAAGTTAGGGTCGTCTTAGGAGATCTCAACATTTTGTAGTTCTCGACACTTTTAAGAAAAGTAGCCAATACAAACACTGATCCCAGTCAAACATTTTCGAACTACATGACATCTGTGATGGTTGTATTTTTAATCTCTGTGTAAGTGAATATTGTGGATTGAACTTGGGTTTTATGTTCACAAAGGGCAATAAACAAAATAAATGTGAGATACATTTTTCTTTTCGCTCATGAAATATACACATCAAAAAAAGTTTTGCATAACGACGAATAGTACGGAAAATAAACATATAGCCTTTTTTTAGGCTCCTCATTGTAAAGTGTTCCGTTTGAAACATTCGGTGCTCGTCCGCCGTTTTGCAACCAATCGCTTCTCCCATTTTCTGCTGTCAACAGAGGAAGAATAGCCAACTCATGTCACGGCCTGGGGCCTGTTTCACAATGTTTACAAGCTTTGTAAATTGTAAACTTTGCTTGTAAATTGTAAACTTCTGTTTCACAATCTTTGTTTGTAATGTTGAACTTTACAAAAGAAATCAAATCTTTACAAATTAAATTTTGTTCATTTTACAAGTATTCTGTTTCACAATGAAGGTTAATTTTACAAACGTGTAAACCTTACTTGTAAAATTAGCACATTTTCTACAATACCTCTAAGACGTGTAAAGTTTGATATTGCAACAAATTATGAATAAATACAATAAAGAAATACTTATTAGATTAATTTTTATTAACGGGATAATATTAAGAATTAAACTAAAGCAGTTTTGATGTTATTAAGGAGTTCTAATGACTTAGACGAAGATATTGAATTTAGGCCTACTCAAACAAAGACGTATATGTAAAATTCTTCGATCAAGAATTAATAACACGTTCGTATCATTGTATGAATTTAATGAAAGCTTTCGAAAGAGTCCCGCGCTATACCTCAGAATACCGCGTAAGTATTTATATACGGAGACTGTATTTAATAAATACTCGAACTTAAAAAAGAAGTTCTCTGCACCAAAAATAAATAATTCAATAATGCAATAACGTCACTACTTATGCGGTATTCTGAAGTCGTTTCGAGTCCCGTTTCGCTGGAATCTATCCTACAAGATATGGGATATCATATCCAATATCCAAAAGGGAAAAGTGATGCCCTAACCTCAAAGCGAGAACTATATTGTTTTCCATTGGTTGCATAGTAGCTGTCAGTTCTGTGAGTTAGCAGATAAGCACGGAATTTCTAAGATATCAGTGTGCAAAAGTGCCCACAGAGTAGTTGATGTTGTTAAGAGTTACATTTGGGGCAGGTTTTTGATCACCAAAATGTTATTTACTATAGCACGGAATTTTTATGCTGCTGCTGGGATCACTAAAGTTTGTGAGGTTATGGAAGCAACATTAATAAATAATACTCATGGATCAACACAACAATGAACCTGATTTTGTAGTTAGACATAGTAATTATTTTATCAATTGAATATTTTGTACGTGGACTAAATCTGTTATTTAATTATTTGACTGAGTTTGGTGCTAACTTTGGTCATTTGAGTCGACCAATCACATCACATGAAATTACATTGTCGCCAATATAAAAAAATCTAAATACTTTTAATTTTCTTTAACAACACTTTATATTTTCTCTTGGTCAAATATGAATCAGCAAGCTTAGAATAATCTATTTTAGTACAAAATATAAACATATGTATCGATAGTAGTAAAAAAACAGTGACTTTAGCTCTGCTCATTAGCGATTTTTGTAAACTGTCGTTGGCAATATTGTGTAAATAATAATGCGGATTTGTAAATTTCTTTAGCTGATTTTGTAAATTTCGTCAATCTTTACAAACTAATAAGATAGCATTGTGAAACACAATTTACAAGCTTTTGTAATCTTTTACTTGTTATTTGTAAATTGTTAATTTGTAAGGATTGGGAAACGGGCCCCTGTACGCATTCGGAGCATGTTCTCAGTCACATAAACAAGCCTAGGCGATCCACCACACTGTTTAACCAGGTACGCATCATCGCACTGATCCAGCAATAACTCAGACAGCTGTGGCAAAACGTCCTGGAGTCAAGCAAAGTGACGTGCCGTGTGTATGAAGGAGGTATCATCAAACGCATTCCGTGTCTGATCGTCCGCGGACAGGTCGTCCTCGCTCCACAACAGCAGCTCAAGACCGCTTTGCATGATAAGCGCCACAGAGCAACGTAATAAAAATTTCACTCACTGGTTTCAACTCTACGTATAACCACAGTCTAGTATATACAGTCACGAAGCTTGAGTTTATGAGAGTACTAGGAACCATAGGCTGTGCAGGTACTATTTCGCATTGTCTGTAATGAGGCGATAGTAGCGATTCTAGTGGTTAGCAACTATCTATGGATGCATATTTACTACGTATTGAGCTTCGTGACTGTGTATACTAGACTGAGGTATAACGTTACGACACTACACACAAGACACACTTCCTGGCGGCAGCCCATCTCGCACTAATTTCTTTATTAAACTGTACAAATTGATGCAAAACTACAATCAACAACTTTATCTACGCGACAATACAACAGCGTACACATACCTTCAACAGCAACACACGAAGTCTTCTCAAATAGGCCTATCTGTCACAATTTTCTTTTCGTAGCGTTCGACTCCTCCGTGCTCACTTCAACAAGTCTCGCTTGTACCTTCCAATGTCTACATAATACAAATTATACAAGATCATTAATGCTACAATAGTGCACCAAAACTTAGATTTGTGACTAGCACCGAGCGATCAATATTGTATTATCGAAGGAATTAATGCCATTAGTGCTGCTATCATTAAATGAGCCGTTCAGAGCAGAAGTGGTGTAAGTCAAAATTGGATAATGAGATTTAAAGTAAAAATTCTGTAAAATACAGCGAAAAGGAGCAATTAATATGTCCCTCGTGCTATCCACTCACTACTAAAAGATTAAATAAATTGAATATTAATTGCTACTTTGTGCTGTAATTTACAGAATGTTTAATTTAAACCTCATTACCCATTTTTGACTTAACACCACTTCTGCTCTGAACGGCTCATATACACTCACAGTATTTTGCGTCACAAGCGCTGTACACACCCCGCGCTTCGAACTACGGTATGCGGCAAAACAAACGACGTGGAACTGTTCCTCATCTGTTCACGTTTTCTTAGCAATGAAGTATTTATTTATTTATTTATTTATTTATTTATTTATTTATTTATTTATTTATTTATTTATTTATTTATTTGTTTATTTATTTATTTATTGTATAATTAGTTTGACGTATTGTGAATTCAGTGTTGTGTTGACTTCTGATATTATGCTTCTAAAAGCGAAGGAGCAGATGTTTATTGTCAAGCAATATTTTCGGTCATAGGGAGTGGGCCATCAGAATGGACCGAATTTGCTCCAAGTCAAAGAGCAGTACCAGGAGCGATTTAACAATGCGGCATCAAATAAAACAACAATGTTTGCTGTCGTCGTACAGGATCAGTCTTATATCGCCTTGCATGTTATAATGACATCTTGATTCTCAGAGTATGTTTGTAAATTCAGTCCGTATGACCGGAAATAATTCTCGACAATAAACGCCTACTCCTCTATTGTGAGAACCATAATTGCAGCAACAGCCCCAACAGTGAATATACAATATGATAATTATTATCATATATTATTATATGATAATTATTATATACAATATGATAATTATTATTATTGTCTATACTAATAATAAATCTGTAGCCGAAATTTTTCTGGTAATTTTCGATTTTCCAAAAATAATTGGTCCTAACATATATAATTAACCACCCTGAAACCGAAAATCGCTTTTTTGAAATTTTTGTTTGTATGTCTGTCTGTCTGTCTGTATGTTTGTTACCTTTTCACGCGATAATGGCTGAACGGATTTCGATGAAAATTGGAATATAAATTAAGTTCGTTGTAACTTAGATTTTAGGTTATATGGCATTCAAAATACATTATTTAAAAGGGGGGTTATAAGGGGCCTGAATTAAATAAATCGAAATATCTCGCTTATTATTGATTTTTGTGAAAAATGTTACATAACAAACGTTTCTTTAAAAATAATTTCCGATAAGTCTTATTTCTTGAAAAATTTTGATAGGACTGATATTTAATGAGATAAATGAGTTTTAAAATTAAAATAACTGCCATCTAAGGCCGTGTAATGAATTAAAAAACAAATGACTTCGTCTATAAGGGGCCTTGGACAGCAACAATCGAAAGCTATGAAAGATAGCCTACAGATAACGTTTCTGTGTTTGTATGAAGTAATATTAGAAGCCTAAATTAACCGATTTGTATAATTAATTATTAATTCACCATTGGAAAGTGCAGTTTGTCTAGATGGACATAATGCTATAATGTTATTACAGTAACTTCTGAGTGAATCAAGGACAGGTAAGATTAAAATAGCTTCTTATGCACAGAAAACTTGATAGGCTATTCTGTACATTCGTTTCCTGTATGTCCTAAAATAATTTTTATTACCAAATGAGTGGTCTCTGGATCAAAATTATAGCATTTTAATTATGCAAATACAATTTAAATTAAGTAACATAATAAAAGATTTATCCTTACATCAAACACGAATGTTCCCTGGATCACATGTCCTATTTTAATTATGTAATTACTTTATATTTATTTCTAACGGGTGCAGCGGAGCGCACGGGTACTGCTAGTTATAAATAAATGCTTGTTTGTTGGAGAAACATGGAAACCACATGAGCGATGATTTCAGTTTTTGCGCATAACAGGCCTAAACAAGAAACTGCCAATAATAGCGACTTAGTGCCTGTAGGTAGTCTAATTATTATAAGTTGATTTTCTTATAATCAGATCTGTTTCACAATGTGTACTTGCAGGCGCAACAACATGGAAGAGTGTGATGGCAAAAGCACCCCCATCAGGGAGTTCTACAGAGGCACCAACGTGTTCATAACTGGATGTACGGGATTCATGGGCAAAGTCCTGGTAGAGAAATTGTTACGAAGCTGTCCGCACATCGCCAAACTCTTCCTTATGTTGCGCAGTAAGAAAGGCAAGGACTGGCAGACGCGGCTGGACGAGACTTTTCAAGATGTTGTAAGTTCATTAAAACTTCCTCACCATTTGATCCAAGGTCGTAGGTTAAAATTCAGGTCGTTAAAAATTAGCATTTCAACGATTCCGCTGCCTCTAATAAACCTAACCGACGGACACCCGATACAAACAATAGTACGATCTACACATGAAACTGAATTGATACGAAACGCGTGAAATTTGTAAAAAGGTTTCTGTTACGTTATTTGAAACTAACTCCTTAAATGTATATTAATAATATTGGATAAACGAAAGAGACCTCTAAGTTAGGGTTGCTATATGCATCGATGTCGAGTGTTGGAAAAGTGTCCCGGCCAGTTTGATCAAAATCCCGGATTTACAAGATATATACATTTTACGATAATATTATGTAATTTTCACTATGACATGTATTTGAAATTTCCGTTTCAGCCACCATATTAAAATGCGATTATTATTAATCGATTGGAAACTTGACTACAATCACTTTGGTTTAAATTTATCGACTAGAGTTGGCAAGCTACCGAATGAGATTCGTTATACTAAAATCGCTATGCTAAACGTTCAACAGGTTGCAGGTAGCAACAAAGAATCGTAATACACTCATTGTTTTGCTGTTTTAATACTGCATGACTTATTTTTTTTCCCCAATTAACTTTCAGCTGTTTTATTGGCGCCATAGACTCAGAGATGCCAACTTCTTACATTTTCTTCGACTTTGTTTTCGTTGCTAACTTCAGAGCGTTGGTTCAGAGCAAAAGAATGCATATAAACATCACACAGAAAAAATTAAAAAACAAAAAGTAGTGTGTTGCTTTGAGGCAACACTATGCAGCAGTGTCATTGATTATTATTATTATTATTATTATTATTATTATTATTATTATTATTATTATTATTATTATTATTATTATTATTATTTAATACTGTGACTATGCCTCGAAAACGTAAAACTAAATTTAAAGACGCATATTCAGCAGGATCCCCAACAATTATTGAGAGGTCGCAACGAGTATGAAGCGGAAGTAAATTCTGCAGATAGCTTTAACTGAAATTATTTTATTGTTAGAAAAAGAACAGATTTCCATTCTTTAAAAAATTTCACAAGTACGGTGTTCCAAAAAAAAAATATATTTGTTCACGGTTGCTACTTTTCAATTTCACTTGGAGGGTAAAGTGATATCACAGATCACATTGTTATGGCTAAACACAGAAATTCCTTAATTCAGCGTCCTCCACTAAGCAAATAACTACTTATTTTACCATCAGTAAGTGCGAAGAAAGAGACATAGGTTCAGTAGCTGCTCCAGAAGCAACGTTTGCTTTCCACTCAGTCAGACACCACCATTGCTACAACTCCACCATATGTAGAAGGAAGTTGTTTTTAGAAATGTTCCATGATTCAAATGTAGCTAAAAGATTTTCCAGTGCGAAAACCAAAACAAGCTATCGTAAATAATGTAATTTCTTCCCTTACGCAGGAAGAACTGAAAGAGAATCTTTCAGAATCAGGCTTTATGGGCATCAGTATAGATGCCAGTAATCACAGATATCTATATCCTGTGATAGTGCAGTTTTTTGATAAAGATGAGAGCATTCAATAAAAACGGTAGATATAATCGAATGTCATAAATGGAAATTCTGATACAGTCTCTGTGTTGTTCATAACATTATGATGCAGAACAACATTGAAGGTAAAATATCTTCCTTCTGGGGGGGGGGGACAACACATACAGATTTTGGAGATCTAAGTAGGATATGTGAAAATAATGCTTTTAACAAATTTATATGTAAACTGGGTAGATCAATTATTGTAGGGGCTGGGCGTCCAGCCCATATTTAGTACAATTCTTTGCAGCTTGGTGCTGACAATTCCTCTATAGATGTTCAAACTATAATTGTGAAAGTGTATATTTACTTTTCAATATATGCTAGATGCCTAAGTCTCCTCTCAGCAATTGAAAGATATTTACATACGTTTCAGCCATTACAGTCATACTTCATGTCACAAGACAAATGGCCTGTTCTTTTGAAGTCCTTCTTCTCTAGTGAAGTTGGGGAGGCTAATTTCTGGTTTATTATGGTACACATGAGCTTGTTTCAAGGTCCATTGCAAGGATTGAGATGAAAAAGTTTTCAGTAAATGAGGTTAAAATAATACTGTTGGATGTAATTGACACTTTGAAACCAAGAAAGGATGGTGGTTTTGTTAGGACAAAGGTTACAGATTTATTCATAGATCTGCCAGATTGACAGTGTGTAAAATTTCATAATGAATTTATGTCTTTCTATGATTCTGTCATTGATTATCTACTGAAATGGAGTGAGCATCCAACTCAACTCAACCATTTGATTGGATGATTTTGTAGAAGCCAGCTGTATGGGCTGATATTGAAAAAAATTTAAAGGATTGAATGACAAGATTACTTGCTAATTGAATTAAAGTAGTTTGTTTGGTCAGGCAGTGAAATTAAAATATTTTGCCACAGAAAACGAAACAAATAGAGAACTTACCAATTCATTAGCTAGTAAGAAGTGGGCAATGTCCTTCAAAAGTTGGGTCTCAGAAGAACAGTATTCTGAGCTCTTAAAAATTGTCCAGTTTTACTTTTCTCTCACTGGGGATAATGCTAATGCAGAGAGGTTATTCTCCTTAATGAACGTTCACTGGACTGAAGACAGGAGCAGATTAAGTGTTGGCATCAAAAAGGGCAATTCTTGATATTCAATACAATATGTCAAACATTAGCATTGTAATGAATTAAATAAATTGATTAGAAGTAGGAAAAGTATTTTTATATAATAACAATACAGCAAAATACAGCATACAATATACATTTATTTCTGAAGATATTAACCACGTCATTTTCATGTGATACTCTGTTTTCAGATCTTTGATCGATTAAAGAAAGAGGTTCCTGATTACCAACAGAAGATAACAATTGTGTCTGGAGACTGTCAGGTAGAACAACTTGGGCTAAGTTCTTCTGATCGTCGTCTGATTATAGAGGAAGTGCATATAGTGTTTCATGTAGCGGCAACAGTGAAGTTTGACGAAAAACTGAATATTTCTTTCAACACAAACGCAAAAGCCACGGAGGACATTCTGGACCTGGCGCACGAAATGAAGAAACTGAAGGTATGTTTCCATACCAATAACAGAGTCTGACTTATTAATCTACAACAGGGATGAAAAATTATTGACAGTGAAACCTTCGTTCCGGAGGATTTGATTTCCATGCGTTTTCTATTTAAATTACTTTTAGGAATATTTATATTCGATTTATAGACGTACTTGTGTAACAAACAATTTTCAATTATGGCTTCCAATGTTTAAACAACAGATTTTGAACAGCAGTAGTCCAACTATATCCTATAAAACAATTAGATAGATAATTGAACGAAACAGATTGCACCGATCAATCAGTCAGTCAATCAATCAATCAAACAATCAATCAATCAGTCAGTCAGTTAATCATACAAGAGCCAGAGTCAATTGCAACAGCAGACAAAATAATTATTTAATTATCTCTTCCTAATTCCAAAACAGTCCACTTAGTAGAAGCTGATAACCAGCTGCTGAAGCCGTTAGCCCTGTGAACTGACAGTTTATTTATTTCCTCTGCGCTTAAATTGACGTTTCATTATTAACAAAGACAAGGTGTGTATGAGCTCCAATCTTGTGGATGAATGAATGAGGATTCATGACTTATTGAGTGAATGAATGGATGAATTAATGAATGGTTTCATGAATGAATGAATGAATTAATTAAATGATGAATGGATGGATGGATTGATGAATGGGTGTATCAATGAATGGATGAATGATTGATGAATGGATGGATGTATGAACCTATGGAAGAATGAATTAATGCATGGATGGATGAATGAATAAATCAATGAGTTGATTAATGAGGTAAGTGGGCGGAAAATAATTAATTTTGCACTTCCATATGAAAAAACATTCGAAAATTCTGAAAGGGAAACCCGAAAATGATCGTAACCTAATAACTACCACGTGATGAGGAGAACAACAATAATTGGGCAGAATCGAAGAATTCGTTAAAAGCTTCGGTAGCGATTTGAGAGTGGGGGTAGATTGAAAATAGTTTCCTTTCAAGTATTTACTTTTTGAAGGTAGATTAATTCCTACATTATTTTAGATTTTAGATTGGGGATATCAACCTGAGCGACTTCAAACTGGAATTTATTTATTGTCCTCGAAAGAGAATGCATTTGTGCCATTGCGCTTTCTATATGAGTGACACTCGAGTAAGCTCGCCTTACAGTGCCGAAGGAAACATGCTAAAACCAAGGCTACGATTCAGAACGCTTTAATTCGGAAAATGCCGAAATTATGTGGAATGGGAGGTGCAGGTCCATGGCGCATTTCTTTTAAGGATCAACCCGACATTTTTCTTAGCGCCTTAGGATAAACACCAGACAGTGTGAGTTATTTCAATTTAGAAGTGTAGCCAGTTGGCTGTGAGATGATTTTAACTATGGCCTAATCGGCTCTGAGGGCATAATGTGAGGTAGGGTGTTTATTCTTCTTCCAAGCCTGTAAATACTGTATACTCGTATATGAATGAATGAAAAGAGCTAAAAAGGAGGAATTATCAGTAAAAAATAGACGATGATAATCGTGTTCTTGCAGTGTGAGCTCCTAGCCTAAAGGCCACTTGTCCCACTTCGTTCACACTGTCCCAATTTTTTTTTTACCTTGGGGATTTAGTGAAGTGAATTTTTAATGGCAGGAAGAGTAAGTATCTCATGCCCCCATGTTTTAGATTGCTACCAGTGTACTTCATTAGGACCAGGTACCCAGCTTCGAAGCCGTTAGCCCTGTTGGGACTTCAGTAAGTTTTATAGGGAGAAAAAGTCGAAAGGATCGTCAATTAGTTGAATGTCAAGTGGCTGGGCAGTTAAGCCAGCCGGGCACGAGTACGTGCAGCAGCATAGACAGCTACGGGCTATTCCATATTAAATCCGACAAAATTTCAGAAAATTTTACCTCACATTCAAAAGAAAAAGGTGCGTCTGTCATCGAAAGGCCTTCACTGGTCAAGCCTAATTGCCGGTGAAAATATCCCCAACTAGTATTACTTATCATTTTATAGAGCGCCAAATTAATCGTACTTTCGTAAAATGTTTAGTTTTGGAAGAACATTGCTCAGAGACATTTAGTGGCAGTGTTTCCAAAGGCATCTCTTTTTAAAGCAGACTCAGAGAGTAATATAATGACTTTGGAAGAATTTTTTAAAATTATTATTCACTTGACTATGCAGATTTATTTATATTACTATTTTTCTTGACGAAATAGCTAAAAAATAAAAATACGACAATATGGGTGACTTAATATAGAATAAAACACAGTTTACAGATCCAACATTTTCTTTGGGTAAGGGTGGAAAATAAAAATAAAGAAATGAATTCTCATTGTGAATTTCTTCGCCGCGAGGCTCCATCATACAGCAAGCTGAACGTGCGCGTAGTTGGCCAACGCTAGCAGCTCGTAAGTTCCGTCATGCGAGTAGTTCACGCATTCGAAAACTACTGGAAATGAAACATGTATTTCTCTGAATACTAAAATAATTTTATACAGATATTACAGAATCACTACACTAACCTGTTACTGTTTACTGATGGTTACGATTGGTGTAATTTTTTGCGTTTAAGACAATACGTAATCAGTATCTTACCTTAATATAGCAGTTTCTTAGTTTCATTTTGGAGATGCCGATAAGCTCACTGTGTTATAATATCAATTTTTATTTTCCACCTGTGCTTATCTTAATATTTGGATTTATATTAACGTTTTCGACACTCAGTGTGTGTCATCTTCAGATATGGGGTCTATGTCATTGTGTGTTGTGAAGACCTAGCTTCTTAATTATGTTGTGGGTTGTTCACTTGTGTATGACCTTTCATGATTTCTTAATTTAGCTAAAATTACTATAAGCAGTGTGTGGTTGGTTGTTATGATTCTGTTAAATTCTATCTTTTGAAAACCCATATAGGACAATAGAAAATTATGTTAAAACCATTATTATGACACATAAATATAAACAAGTAAAATATATGCACTATAAAAACACTGTAAAACACTGTATACACTATATCACTTTTATCACATATATGGTTGGCTGTGTTGGCCTGTTATATCGTTAAAAATTGGGTTGTTTTTACTGTTCTTGGTAAAAACTGTCTTTTTGACGCACTTTCACTGATTTTCCATAGTATTGTATGTTGGAGTTTTTGATGTTGTTCAAGTTGACAACTGTGAATCGTGGATGCTGTTATTGAGTACTTAGACGTATATAATACAAGCTATTTTCTGTTGAGTCCGCTGTCTAGTATGGCCATGCGTGTCTGCAACAATTTACTTTATATTAATTAATATATTGAATTAAGGCGATTTTGTTTTCTATTAGCTAAGTTGGAATTTATCGCGTAAAAATGTTGTATGGAAAATACTTAAGGGAACTGTGCCTATTATCGCACATGCGCCTAATATCGCACCCCATGGTTTATGAGTTCAGAACAGGCATAACACCCTGAATGGAATAGCAGCTTATTCAATTCAATTAAAAGGAGTGTTAGCGCCCGCAGATGGATTGCTGCGAGCTTCAATACATACTACACGCCTTGAGAAAGGAATAGGCAATGGGAAAATATTTGTAGTGTGTGATATTAGTGGTGTTTATACAACCAACGGTAAGGGGCAAAACTTTTATACACCGTTAGTTTGTTTTGGTTAGTCGTGTAATATTTTTATTCAGTTAAAGAAATATTATAAACGTTTTATTTTTACTGAAACAAATTATTTTGTTTCGTGTATGTTATTTGCCCAATATCGCACACTTGTTGTTTTCCTATTATCGCACAGTGCGATATTAGGACGATGTTACTGCAAACTAATACAATCGTACAATTAATCTGATAATTCCAAAATTATTAAAAAATTGTCATTGCAAATGAGTCCAAAACGTTGTAAGCTGTGGAAAGAGAAGGTTATGAAGGCTGCAATCATATCAGTTAGGAACAAAGCCATGGGATTGCAACGTGCTTCCAATTCTTTATTGTTCCCAAGTATACTTTAAAAGATAAAGTCAATAACAAAGAGGAGGGTGTAGATAAACTAATGAGCACGAAACTTGGTATAAAACATGTACTTCCATTTGAACTGGAAGATTCTTTGGTTTCATATTGCTTAGAAATGGAGTAGCGATTTTATGGTTTATCTGCAAAGGACTTAAAACTATGGCTTTTCAGTTAGCATTTATGAATGGTCTGAACCACCCATTTTCGAAGAACGATGAAGCCGCAGGACGGAAATGGCTGCACAGTTTCTTGAGAAGACACCAGGAATTGAGTCTCCGGAAACCACAAAGCACGACTATGGCAAGGATCAGAGGTTTCAATCAGGAGAACGTAATTAAGTTTTTTGACATTTATGAACCATTGATGACCATTGTCAAGAATTCACCAAACAGACTGTACAACTGTGACGAGACAGACTTGACAGTGATTCAACACAAAGGCAACAGACTAGTTAGTCTGAAAGGTAAGAGGCAGGTTGGATCTGTATCTTCAGCAGAGAGGGGATCTTTAGTGACTGAAGTGACATAAATGAGTGCAGCTGACCATTTCCTGCCACCGTTTTTGGTTTTTCTAGGGTCAACATAAAAGCCGAACTTCTGGATGCAGCACCAAATGGTAGCTTAGCGGTCCGTCACAAATCTGGCTGGATTCAGAATGAAAGATTTGTTCAATGGTGTCATCACATTCTCAGCAATGTGAAGCCTACGAAAGATGACCCAGTAATTCTAGTGTTAGATGGGCATTATTCCCACACTAGAAATGTTGAACTCCTCGAACTAGCACGAGTTAATGGTGCTCATATTGTGTGCTTACCTCCACATTACACACATAAGATGCAACTCTTGGGTGTGGCATTCATGCTACCTTTCAAAACTTACTATGCTCAAGCAATTGAACAGTGGCTCAAACAAAATGCAGGCAGAGTAGTGACTCACTACCAGGTTGGTATGCTATTGGGAGAAGCTTTCAATAAAGCAGCAACTGTTGCTGTAGCTACAAATGGCTTCAGAAATGGTCTGTATCCTTGCAACCGCCATATCTTCAGCGACTTTGAATTTCAAGAAGTTTCTCCTAATACCCATGAATCAAGTGATCATTCATCTGAAGCTTTACCAAATAGATTAGATGATGCCAACACTTCCCAACCTCGGCCAGGCTCTATCAGTATCAACGAGCCAAAAACTCCACAAAATTAGTCGAGAGGCAAACTCTATCTTTTGTTACGCCTGCTGACATTTCACCAATTCCTAAAATAACTTACAACAAAAAAGTCCAACTGATAGAGGACGTAAAAGTGGTTCTGCTGCTCTACTAAAAAGTTCACAATATAAAAGGAATTGGCTGATGATTAAGAGGAAATTACTCACAGATAAGGAGACATATGAACGAAAAACCATTAAAAAGAAGTAGATTGATAAAGTACCTACTCAAAGGAAGAGACAGAAAAAACAAAGTCAGGTATCTTCAGATTCAGAAGACGAAGAGTTGGATGAGCCAGTGTACATCTCCATTGATAATGGAGATAGCGAAAATTTTGCAGAATGTCCATATTGCAACGTGAAGTTTTCTTTTGACAAAAGGGGAGAAAAATGGATCGTATGCACTAAATGTGGAATTTGGTGCCATGAAGAGTGTTCTGGGGATGATGATTACAAAAATTGCATTGTGTTATTGTTTGGAAGGTTAGATTTAGTTCTCTAAATATCTTAATTATGTTTAATTAACAAACATTCTATACCTTGCAAATCAAGCTTTCAGGTATAACTCCCTGTAAGATTATTTGAATAATTTCGAGGGAAAAATTGTTCCAGGGCCGGGTATCGAACCCGGGACCTTTGATACGTTAAACCAAAGGTCCCGGGTTCGATACCCTGCTCCGGAACAATTTTTGCCTCGAAATTATTCATTCTATACCTTGATAGCTGAATATGTAGTTATTTACTGTCAAACACATTGCATCAGAAAATCTTATAATTTCCGTGTTGTATTTGTATGTTATTAAAAAAACATGTTTTGTGCCTAAATACAACAGATATATAATAAAATGTGTTTCTATACAATAAACTTAACATTTATCCTATGTATTTTTCACAAAATGAGGGGTGCGATATTAGGAGCAGTATTTCTCCTAATACCGTTTTTGCAATTTTTCTTTTGTACTTGAAAAACAAATGTAAAATAAAAGTAATTTTTAAATTTGACCTCACTGATATAAGTATAATAAACCCGTATTAAGAATCCGTATTTATTTCAAATTTATGTGATATATTAGTACTTGAAAAACTACTTTTTCGAAATGGGTGCGATATTAGGCACAGTTCCCTTACAATTTTAGCTGATGTTGGAGAGTTCCTATGTGGTACATGGCTGAGACTAGAATGGCGGGCTCAATTACAATATTGTCTTAATCGTCTTAATTCAATCTATTAATATAAAGTAAATTGTTGCAGACACGCATGGCCATACTAGACAGCGGACTCAACAGAAAATAGCTTGTATTATATACGTCTAAGTACTCAATAACAGCATCCACGATTCACAGTAGTCAACTTGAACAACATCAAAAACTCCAACATACAATACTATGGAAAATCAGTGAAAGTGCGTCAAAAAGACAGTTTTTACCAAGAACAGTAGAAACAACCCAATTTTTAACGATATAACAGGCCAACACAGCCAACCATATATGTGATAAAAGTGATATAGTGTATACAGTGTTTTACAGTGTTTTTATAGTGCATATATTTTACTTGTTTATATTTATGTGTCATAATAATGGTTTTAACATAATTTTCTATTGTCCTATATGGGTTTTCAAAAGATAGAATTTAACAGAATCATAACAACCAACCACACACTGCTTATAGTAATTTTAGCTAAATTAAGAAATCATGAAAGGTCATACACAAGTGAACAACCCACAACATAATTAAGAAACTAGGTCTTCACAACACACAATAACATAGACCCCATATCTGAAGATGACACACACCGAGTGTCGAAAACGTTAATATAAATCCAAATATTAAGATAAGCACAGGTGGAAAACAAAAATTGATATTAATATAGCAGTTATTTTAATTTGCTGCAACACAATAAAGGAAAACTCTCAAACACTGGAATTGAATAACCACTGTCAACTTGTAATAATACAAACAGAAGATTGGCTGGTGGGTCACGTATTCGTCTCATTCCTTGTGTTGTGACAACACACCAGCTGTTTCAAGACAACTCAAGGCCAGCTGATATGAATATTCTGGCTCCTCTCACATCTGCGCATGACGCTGCAGGGAGCGCGTATTTTTATAGCGAGATTTGAAATATTTTTATTTTAAGGCTTTTCATTTTAAATAGCTTTAAAAATTGTATAGTTTTTGTCTCCACGGTAACTAACATAATATTTCATATCCATACATTTTTGGCCGTAACTTGCTATAAATCACAAAAAAAATATATATATATATCCATAATTTCCACAAACAATAAAATGTATGTGTTATACCCCATTAATACATTTAGATGTGCACTACAAAATTAGCTATAAATTAAGTTTTTATTTCGTAGTCAGGCGTAGTTGAAAGTAAGAATAAAATACAAACTACACTAAATTTTGAGGAATTTTATCTGAAAAACTACTGAGCTAAAGAAAGTCAAAATTTGTACATTTAATAATTTCCACATACTAAACCTCTGTACGAATATTCAGACAATTCTGGTATATCATGGTATTTCGTTGTCCGATTTGATAAGGAATAGCCCCTACTGTAGCTGCATCCCACTGCAGCATAGACAGCTACTACAGCTACTTTCCATTACAGCTGCAACCCACAGCATGCCCCGCCCACTAGTGGAGTGAAGGAAAACGCAGCACCACTAAAGCCAAGTCCCTGATGCCTGCTAGAGTTTTAAGAAGCTCCTCTAATGCCAAGCTCTGTTGCCAAAGGAAGATAAGTAAACGAGAGAATATGTAAATCTGAACTGTAGGTTATACTGGTGGGTGATAGGTCCGTGGCCTATTTCTTTCTGGGCCCATCTCGACATTTATCTTAAAGCCTTAGGAAAATCAGAAGTAGGATGAGTGGCCCCAATTTTGGAGACTCAGCCAATTGGTGCATTTGTAGTCAGTGTAAGATTAATATATAGAGTGGGATTGTTTGAAAAAGATACCCCGTGTCCGAAATGGAACCTACCGATAAAGAAATGAACTAACTAGATATCCATAAAAATTACACAATGCTAGCTTGCACTAAAATGTAGAGAAAGTCAACAAGTTTTTATATCGTGAAACTGGCGAACCTGATATTCCTATTGTTGCGTATATACAGAATGTTTTCCAAAATGGCTCCATTCACAACGCAAGAAAAAGTGCAGTGTTGTTATTGGTCAGTAGAGTTCAAGTTTCCGGTTACAGTTCAGCGGAGATTTCGTGAAACATACGGCCGTGCAGCTCCTGATAGACAAACCATTGTTCAGTAACACAAACATTTTCTAGGAAATGGAGACTTTCAGCGACATGATGACGGCAACGTTTCACGCGTGTGGCTATGTTAATAGCCAAAATTGCATCATCTGGGGTTTTGAAAATTTTCGTGTTATTTTTCAACGACGTATTGGTAGTGGTGGTCCTATTGCATGGCCCGTACGATCTCCTGATCATACACCATTGGACTTTTTTCTTTGGGGATTCGCGAGAGACGGTGTCTACAACACCAGAATGGATAGCCTTCAAGTGTTACGTCAAAGGATTATCGACACAGTAAGATCTGTAACTCCGCAGATGTTACACAAATTCTGGAGAGATATTGAATACAGCTTAAGATGTGTGTCGTGCTACTAGAGGGGGACATGTTGAGATTTAGTGATGGTGACATAAACTTGTTGTGTTGATTAATATTCTGCCCTAATTTGTTTTTGTGTGTCGTAACTAAGGAATAAATTATTTGGTATCTTTTTCGGTAGGTTTCATTTCGGACACGGTGTACATTAAATTTTAGGGTCATAATCTCTTGTAAAACCAGGCATGGGATACGATTATGTAGAATGGCTGTGAGAGAGATTGGAAGTGGGTCTGATTTCTCCCCTCGTTGTGACGATTGATTAGGTCAGTTGTTATAATCATTCTTATTACCGGATGACGGGTGAGCCATGCGCCGAGTCCAGTCTGAATGAGACATTAGTGTAAATACTTATCTGTCCATTCTTAAAAGTTTGAACGCAAGTCTCTTGTTTCAATGTAGACCCCTGTTCTTTTTTAATTGTAAACTTTGCTTGCCTTCACGCGGCATGAATGTAGATTATATGTTTTCAAACTTTTCCTGATTTGGAAGAGTGAATCAAATTCACGTGTTTATCATTTCTTGTACTGTTATGCAGTCTGATCACGGCTGTATGGTATAATATTTTGTATAACTACAAATGAACCATATGTATTTGTTTTAGGCTCTGTTATTAGTATCAACTGCTTTTAGCAATTGTCATCTACCAGACATAGAAGAGAAACTATACAGTTATCCATATACATACAACAATATGAAAGCCATTGTAAATAGTGGAAATGACAAAATCCTGAACGCAGTTACAAAAATGTGAGTGTGTCTGCAAATCGTTTTACTTTAAGGTATTTTTGTACGATTTCTAAATTGTAATTTAAATTATCTTATTTATTTGTTTTGGAATATTTAGATGTTATTTGTCATCACTTACATAGTATTTCTCCTGAATAATATTTCAGCATTTCCGATATGGAAGTTTCTACCAAAAATATCTAAAACAAATAGTTATTTTGGAAAAAACAGCTCTAAGCAGCAGGATTATAATGGATAATTAATTATTTCAGATATACGAGGCATTAAAACCCATTAGTGATGAAATATTTCACCTTCACTTTTTCCATATTTTTTACCTATTTTGGTACAAATACATCGTAATCTAACAGAAATAATCAGTTTTTTCAACAATGTAGTATAAAGGCTTGGTTTTTATGAACCGTCGCATGCGACGTGCGAGGTGCGAGGCCCGCCTCGCACAAATCCGGACTACACGAGAGATAGTGAGTGGTTTCTATAACTGCGAGATGCGAGGTCTGCGCACTTCGCACGTCGCATGCGTCGGTTCAGGAAAACCAAGGCTTTATAGATACAGACTGTGACCATATGGTCACGCTTATCCTATACATCTGCACTTAACGGCATAAAGAATGGGGCGACGACAATTTCTAAGTTCCACATATTATCAACATTGCGCATACTCGTCTCGTCAAAGCCGTAGTTCACAAAGGTAACACATAATTAAAACATTTAAATTTTGCTGTATTTTGTTTAAGAGTCTAAAATATGTTATAAAATCGAATAGAGGATTGATTCTAGATGCAACAGGGCCTTTGAACAGTTAAATAATAATAAAATTGATAAATACAAAATCAACCGAAGCTACAGTAATATGAACAGGAAAACCACGTATTATGCCGAAACAATTTTAACAGTCTCAGGAGCGTAAGTCGTTACAGCATTGGTCTATTGAACGAGTTAATAGTAGTAGCTTAAGTTTCGAATCTCCCGCTATCTTCTTTTTTTAATTACAAATTTGCCATCATATATGTCTCGCAAAGCTATATTTATGTGGCAACATCTCATAGAATTAGAATTATCCACGAAATCCCATGAAGGGCAAGGACCTGCTGACTATGCAGGGTGGCTTGTCAAACAGTTCCCGGTTAGCCACTCCGGGAATGATGGTTACTTTTGTAATGTCATATCTGAAGGGTCCACTGTTCACTAGTCACTGTTTAGGTTGCAAGTCACTTTGTGATTAATTTCCATTGTTGTCGGTCTTTCGCTGTTCTTGACCATAGATGGCCGAATCTTGCTCTAAGTTCGTCTGCCCACCTTGTCTTCTGTCTTCCAGCGTTCCCTTTACCAATCCTTTGGGTCCCATGTTGTAAGTATGTGTGTCCACCGGTTCGCGTTGAGTCGCATCACATGTCCTGCCCATTTCTTCTTAACGTTATCGGCGTTTGAGGTGTGTTTCTCTTCTTATGTGTTCGTTACGTAGTCTATGTCTGAGTGTAATGTTCAGCATCTTCCTCTCCATTTTCCATTGGCACTTTCTCAGCATGTCCCGCTCTCTTTCCGTTAGAGACCATGTCTGTGCTCCGTATAGGAAACATCTCATAGAATATGCCCAAACTCTAATAAAAAATAAATCTCCTTTTCTCCTCCAAGCAATACTCCTGCTTGTTAATAAAACATTCTGTCTCGCCATTACGTTTGAAGATGGCAGAAAGACAACAACTCCGTCAACAAGTCATTGCCCTGGTTCGCGTAGGTTTTTCTGCGTCGATGGCGGCCAGTAGACTAGAGTCCCATTGTCAACTGCTAAGCGGTGAGCTAAATTGTTTGTCGAGAATGGTGAAGTTGTGAATCGTCCCATTCGTGGACGGCCGCGCATCTCTACAAGGGAAGAAGTTGAGAACCACCTCTTTAGACCTGCTTCTCAACTCAGGATGGCGTCTAACTTTCCAAGTTCCCCACACATCGTGAGGAGACTTTTAGAGAGCGTGGCATACGATGTCGTCGAGCTGTGAGGAGAAAACATTTGATGATGGCGCATGACGTGGACCGTCTAGCGTATGCTACTCTCCAACAGGACTTTAATTGGAGAAATGTCCTTTTCTCCATTAGCAACGATGGTCCTGCCCTAGTTTATCGTATGGATAGCCACCGATACGATGAACGCTTCGTGAATCGATTTAACAGGTCGAGTCGCGTGACCGTCGCGTATTGGGGCGGAGTCATACGATGGGGCAGGACTTCTCAAACGCATCCACAGTCGGTTTACGGTAGAAGTCTACGAATACATTTTGGCAAATGTAATGATCCCTTCCGCCATAGAACGATATCCAAAAGGAACACTTTTCTTCCAGCAGGAAAATCACCTGGTACACAAAGTCAACTGGATTCAAAGAATGTTTACGAGGAGGCCTGATATCGATCTGGTCAATAGGTCTCCAAAATCACCAGATATGGATCCGACTTAAAATTTGTGTGCTACAGTCAAATGGATCTTACGTTTAATTGGGCAGAATAACTACCCGTTCGGGAAGCTGACGAATTGTGGCACACAAAGTTCTAGATGCATGGGAGGAGGTGCCCATGAATTTAGACCTGTCCCATAAGCTTGTTGACTCCATGCTGCACAGAATGAGGGCAGTTTTTGACACAGATTGTTTGTGAATGAGTTACTAATCCCCACCACAGACAATTTTTGTTAACATATTAACCAATTGTTCCTTTTTTGTTTATTTATTTATTTATGTTTGATATGCGTCCGGCTTTTTAGGATGTGAAACAAGTATTTTTGTTTATACAGACCAGGTCTCGCCCATTAATAGCCCACAGGTGATGGGCAAGGATAACGATGTTTATGAACAAATGCTGTTTCAGATTTAAACTAATAAATTAATTAAAAACTAAAATAAAAATAAATAATGTTACCGTACCGGGAGGCGAACTCACAACCTTTGGTACGTCGTAAAGTTGACTGCATTGTAGACGGACGACTTTCAATGAAGAGACACAACAGCAATGCCTTGAAGTGCAGTGCGTTTACACGAGTAAACCGCGCGATAGAACTTATCATTTCCATCGACCAAGAGTCGACCCATTCTTTTTGCCGTTAAGTTAAATGTTATATAAAATTTGTTACATGATAAAATAGATTTAAAAATTCCACAATAAACAAATAACAAAAGCTATTGAAAAAATTATAAATGCAAACAATATGGAATGCACCATTTCCAAGAATAAATTAACTGAGCAAGACTTTTCAGTGGTAAATCCCTCGAACGGCCTAAATAATAAAGTGAAACAAATACTCGTACGAATCTAATTTGTGGCATGAGAATCTTTTGATGAATTTCTTACAAATACATTTCAGTTTTGATTACTCTACCTTAAGTTTAAGAACACGATTACGAAATTCTGAATATTTTTAATTTCTTCGGCCCTCGGAACAGTTTTAACATCTGCTTATTCCAACGCCGTTGTTGATTAGAGTGAAATGCTAGTGGAGTTAGATGTCTCCCTTTCAAATTTACAAGTTCGGTAGCGTTACTAAATAACTCCATGTATTTTAGGGTTCTTTCGTCTTTTCGGCATGTCGTACGGAAGGAAACAGCAATTTATGAGATCTTTAAATACACCAGTAAAATTATATGTTCCGATTTTCGTTGTGTTGAGGAAATATGAATTTAAATAAAAATCTGTTTTGACGATACTCATTCCTCCATATTTCCCGTTGCGTTGCAATCAACACAGTGGTTCACTGATATTATAGTTTCAGTGCTAAACCAGTGTTGGTTTATTTGTTTTTTTTTTTTTTTTTTTTAGAAAAATATGTAATACTCACAAGGAATTAATTGTAAATATTCCGTTTATTTCTTTCGCAGCTTACTAGAGGACTGGCCCAACACATACACTTTTACTAAAGCCATCGCAGAAGATTTACTGAGGGATAAAGGAATCGGTCTTCCAGTTGGAGTCTTCAGGCCAGCCATAGGTCAGCAGCCTATCCATCTGTAATTCTAAGTTTCAAGTTTTCCTTTTCTTAAGATGTTCAAAACAGGCTCAACAATTTGCAAATGCTATTATCTTTTCTTATATAATAGAAGGTTTCAAAAGTAGGGCGTAACTGCAATTAAAATTGGACGAAGTGTCTTTGGATAAAATTTCAAACACGTCAAAACTTACATTTAGAAAAATATTTTTTTTTTATTGACATTAAATATTTTATCGAATAATATTGTGCGAGTTTTGACGTTATTGAAAAGCATTTTAAATGACACCCTACATAATTTTAATGTAATCTAAAAGAGAATTTTTTATATCTCACGCTCTACTCCACTTTAATGAGAATCACTACTGTTATGGTTACTTTGACAAAAATTTAATTCTTTGAACGTTTTGTTAGCCCTTGTATTATAAAGACAGTTTTATTGATGTAATCAATATAAATTAAGTTCTTAACAGATAACGAGGTAATATATGTGAATTGTTTCCAAATATATGGATAGCAAGAAGAGTACATGTGAAGTATTCTGCAAGATCTCTTGATGTTTCTCCATTTGGTTACTTTTATGGGTGTATGAAAAGTAGGCTCTTTGCTACGAGACCTGGCGATATTGATGAGTTGAAGTTGAGAATAAGAAAGGAGTATAGAGAAATGCAACCAGCAATAATTAAAATGTTCAGAAGGAATTTTCCTACGCCTTAGACATTGTTAGTTAGCAAATGGGGTACATTTCGAACATCTAGTTATTTAAATTAAATTTTATATTTAAACTCACAGAACGTAATTTATTCACTAAAATATTGATTTGCGTAGAAGTCACTAAGTAATACTGAATTTTTGTGTACAAAATTGCCGTATGTCTTGTTCATAAGTTGAAGAAATTCAGAGGAACGCCAAATTCAGTTGATATCTTCCACGAACGTTAATTAAAAAATATGTACTTGCAGATGAAATTAAGAAACTATAAGGTTTCATTAAAGAATGTACTCTATTGCATCACAACTATCTCTCACAGGAATGATGGAAAAAAAGTATTTATTTTCATAAAATATTCCTATTTAAATACAAAATCTGACGTGCCTGAGATTTTCGTCCAAAATTCTCATTCAATATGAATTTTAATTATGTTTTAGTTTCTAAATATTTGTATAAATTAAAATACATGAATATTAACGCATGAAAAGTGTATGGTGACTCACACTGCTGCACGCAGCAATTTTATAAATAATACCTGTGAGCTCTATATGGTGGATAGGGTTCTGCATAAGTCTAGTTTACCAAAACTTCTAAAGCATCACGTTGTTCAGAACACATTACGTGAGCTAAAAAAGAAAACCTCGTATCTCACGAAAACCAAACTTTACAGAAGGAAAAAAAAATTGTCTCTAGACTTCATTTTATATATCTTAAACCTACTTGAACAAATTTAACTTTAAAATCCCTATCTGATTTTGATGTACATAGTCGTTTTTTGTTTACAAATTACTTGTTGGGTCTGTTATGACTTAAGAGATTTTCACTCTTTGTTCCTGATGACATACAAGTTTTTCATTCTTATGTTTGTTTTGACTAGCACTCATTTATTTTGGCATACAAGGTTTTCACATTATTTTATAATTTAATACCACAGTCAAGTATATACAGTCACGAGGCTCAATACGTAGTAATTATGCATCCATAAATAGATGCTAACCACTAGGATCGCTACTATCGCCTCATTACAGACAATGCGAAATAGTACTTGCACAGTCTATTGTTCCTCATACCCTCATAAACTCAACCTTCGTGAGTGTATATACTAGACAGTGGTAATACTCTTTTGAGTATTTTAATGCAGATCAGTTGCATTAAAAACAAAAGTGTTAATCACTTGAACATTAGAAAGATAAATGGGAAGAAAATAAATATAAAATTAGTCAATATCAACGGAACCATTTTTAAGGAAAATGTTAAATATGATACAAAGCAGTAATAATTAAAAAATAAGATTCCAAACTAAACTTTTACTATAGAAAACACATAAAAAATACAGAAACTTCAGATTCATAAAAAGTTACTACATGCTAGATATAATACAAAACAGAAACCAAACATAAATATCAGTTTAAAACAGAACTTTTATTACTTTTTACTTGTACTTCAAAAGAGATAGTTTTACAATTTACAAAGGCTACTCTTACTCTATCGTTGTCATTATTTAGTTTCATGTGATGAAAGATTGACCAGTACGACGAGATTAATGAGCTTATACTCTTCTTTGGTTTACAGTCCATCAACTAACAAGTTGTTGTATTACAGTAGTATCTTGCTTCCACTCTAATTCATTTCCCAAAAGCTAGCAAAGTCGAAGGCATTCCAGAAAAAGAAAGAAGGAAAGCCAGTAAATACATTTAGTAATCACTTAAATACTTATATGCACAATGAAAAACTCGTATGTTTGACTTATGAGGTTATTACACATAAATATAATACTGGAACCTACTTACAAGGTTTTCATCACCTTATCTGATTTTTCTAAGAGAATTATCCTGGCAAATGAAAAAAAAAAAACATATTTTATTTCTCAAATTACGTACATTAATATTTCCTTGAAGTTACATCCAGTTACAATATCTTCTTTCAAAATTAGAAATTTTCACATTAAACGTGACTACATCACAACATACGAGGTTTGATATTTTGCCAGTAAAGTGCTCACATTACAGAAACAGTTGCTTATACACTTCTGCGGCTGAGTTACGAAGTTATCTTCCGATTAAGCTAAAAAAGCATCTTTTGAAAAAATTGAGATACGAAGTTTTCATTCTTAGCCGATGATAAGTTCTTAAATATTCAGAACCTCTATTAACTGTAACATTTCGAGTATAATTACAACAAAACTCAAGAAATATATGCCAAGGGTATTATAACTACTATTTTATGATACAATTTTCGACAGATTACAGAAGTATTTACGTTTTCTCCTTACGCCATGCTGACCACATTACAGGGAGTTCCGCTCTTGTGCCTGTATTGAGTTCTTCGCAATTCTTATTGGAATAAGGACGAAACGGAATAAGGACGAAACGGACTAAGGGGTCCAATTCTTCAAGGCATATGATGCTTTCTATACATTTTTCGATCAAAGAATAATTTATACAAAAGCCTTAAAATATTGCGGAATACTTTTCCTAGTAAATTTATATGGATTACGTCAGAAATCATTTCTACAAAATTTGGTGCCATTAGGGCTAATAAGGTAGGTGAGCCATTTTCCGACATGGTCTTAATTACGACAGTGGGCTCTGCTGCAAAAACTTGTGGTCTAAACTGACAGAGGGCTGCAGTTTCTCGAAGCAGTGTTAGAGCAATATCAGTTCCGTGATAAACAAGTTTGCAGAAGCGTTTCCCTGCCGGTCAGATCGTGAGTAAACATTTTGTGTGATAGAAGTATTGCCTAAAGGAAGCATATTTGTCTGAGTATTCTGCTTTTGACAGAGGTATGTAATTTATATTGGACATCATTCACAGTGTAAAGTATTGTAGTTTAATATGACTTCATTAATTTCAGAATCAATCGATATGGATTGTGTAATAGCGCGATTAGTAACAGCAAACGAGGTGCTCTTAAATCGGAATTATGAACCCTGTTGCGCTGACTTCAGTTATGCCTACTGCAGGATTTATGATACAGCATCCCAATATAAATTCGAGTTATTTAATGCTCTTTAGTGTTGTAACAGCATACTTAGCAGTATTAATGCATTTTACCAAAACTACTGCATGTTTAGCTCAGAAATTAGGTGCAAAATTCGTTATCTTTAATACCTCTTCTTTATTTTAGATTATGGGTAACCCACGAGCGAAAATTCCTGAAGATGTAATGGCACAGGCTGTTGTAGCTGTGAAGAATAGTATGCCTCTTAACACAGCTGCTACACGCTACGGTATAGCTAGGAACACCCTTAGGTATCATGTCAATGATGGGGCTGAGAAGAAATATATTGGTCGTCCTGCACTTTTAAGCTTCGCGCAAGGAAGAGAATTGTGCTGCCGACTTTTCCGAGTTGCAGATGTAGGGATGCCGTTGACTAGTAAACTTGTGAAAAGAACTGTTTTCACATTTTGTGTAATAAACGGCATAAAGAATAATTTTTGTAAAAACTTAGGGTTAGTTGGTAGGAAGTGGATGAAATTATTCCTAAAGCGGCATCAGGATGTGTCAAGAAGGACAGTGCAAACTTTGAACCAGGACAGGGCAATGAAACTAAATCGTGTAATTGTGAAAGACTATTTTGATAAACTGAAAGCCATAATGGTCGAACATGGATTTATGGGAAAACCTGGGAATATTTACAATATCGATGAGAAGGGGTGTCGATTGACTCTTCATCGCACACAGGAAGTTTTTGCTGCTAAAGGCACTAAATGCTTACATTTGATTGCACCAGAACATGGAGAAAGTATAAAAATTATAGCTTGTTGCAACGCAGTAGGTCAAGCAATTCCTCCCATTATTGTCTTCAAAGGAAAAAGGAGACGACCGCAATAAGGTGATGACATACCCCCAGGCACAGCTGTTGAAATGACAGAAAAGGGCTCAATGGTGTGTCAGGTCTTTATTAAATGGCTAGCTCATTTTGCTAAATTTAAAACTGTCGGCAAATCCTTGCTCATTTTCGATGGTGCAAAATCTCATCTTGATGTCAATATCATTGATGAGCGTGACATAATAAAATTGTTTTGCTTGCCAAGTAATTGCACACACCAATTGCAGCCTCTAGACAAGACAGTTTTCGGAACCTTCGAACAATAGTAGGATCCGGCAGTTTTGCGGTACTGCCGGCGCAATCACGGCGAAAGAACCGTTACGAAAGCAAGATTTGGGAGAATTTTTCCGACGTTTGGTTGAAGTCCATGACACCTAACAATATCATGTCTAGGTTTAGGGCCACTGGGATCTGTCCGTTTAACCCTGAGGTAACACCACATAGTGCATTCGCTCCCTCTGATTTATATTGTGGCGCCATGTTGAAAGACCTGGCGCTCGTCCGGCAGAAGGGAGGGCGCGCGAGAAGGCAGGCGCGCGGAGAGAAGGGGGCGATCTTCAGTGGGCACTGGGGCGCGGCGCGGGGAAAGGAAACGTGGGCTTCGGCAAACGCTTGGGCGCTGGGCTGTGCGAGGTGAAGGGGGAAAAGAAGCAGCGAGAAACAGAAATCTCCAGAACCGCAAGCCTCGCGACATCCGTTGAAACTTCGGGAAGCAGTACGTTCCAGAAGTGTGATTTAGCAATAAATAGAAGGGCAAGTGAGCCGCACAGTCAGTTTTGTTTGGACAGCGAGTTCAGTTTGTGAATCAGCAGCGCCCAAGCGGAAGCAACGCGTCCAGGAGTCTTGGGTTCGTCGGTCCGAGAGCTGAGTAACTGTGGCAACGTCCAGGCAGATGCAACGCGTCCGGGAGTCTTAGGTTCGACACGCGAGTGAGCTGAGTAACTGTGGCAGCGTTCAGGCAAAAGCAACGCGTACGGGAGTCTTTGGTTCGACACGCAGTGAACTTGAGTAACCGTGGCAGCGTCCAGGCGGAAGCAACGCATTCGGAACTTGAGTTCGAAGTTCAGTGGACTGTCTCTGGAAGTCCTGGGTTCGATGTACTGTGAACTTGAGTGAATGAGCTAGAAGAACTAGCCAAGGCAAACAAACTGTGAATTGAGAACTGACAGTTTTGTTTTGTAAATAATGCTTTGTGAACATTAGTTGAAATTAGGAGTACAATAATCCACGTGAATTGTCATTGTCGTCTGTGGAGTGCAATAACGAATACTGTGTTGCTGTGTGGAGTGGAATACCCATTGTTGACGGGAGTGTTTAAATTTAGAAGTAGAAAGCCATTATTGTTGAAATAAATGTCACAATATTTTCTGCAACCATCCAAAAAAGATAGAGAAGGGTTAGAATCCGAAGAGGAGAGTGACGGTAACAGTGAGCTTTGCAACGCATAAGTCACTGAATGTGCTAATGATAGTGGAACTCCTGTGAATGATGAAAGGCTGTCAACAAGCTTCACAGAAATTTTTACTTCACCCAAACTTAAGGAGAAGAAAACCAAGCCAAGACGTCCCTCTGTGAACTCAAAATCTCAACGTATAGTGAAGTCCTTATTCACAAAGACAGAAACGAAGAATCTTCCAAAGATTATAGCATCAAAAATTCCAAAGAAAATTTCCGAATGTCTCAGTAAAACTACGTCTGTGCAGGATTATCAAGAAGCAGGACCAAATGGAATGCCTTCAAAGAGAAAAGAAAGCTGGTTTTCACAATATGTACAGTATGGTTGACAGAGTCGCCAAAATGCGAATGTGCTGTAAATGTAAGAAATATGTGCATGAAAAATGTTCTGACATTAAGTGCTGATTTTCGAGGATGCTTCGTTTGTCCTAATTGTGAAGAAGACTGATAATGTATTTCTCCAGTCAAAGGATTTTTCTATCCAGTTTCTATGTACCAAAGTTTCAATCAAGAATATGTGTTAACATTTTCTACCTTGCTTTTTTTTTTAAATCATCCTCCTTGTATTGTGTCACCATATTGAACGTGTTTAACTTTATTTAACTTGATGATTATATTAATAAATATAATGAAAATGGTTTAGAAGTAATTAATTTCACTTATGTAAGGCCGCCTTAATGTTTCATAAGGTTATTGTTAAATTTGTTTGTGTCGGAATTAAGATACACCATGTGTCAGAAATAGGACCACAGGGTCGCAATTCCGACACTTTGTAAACTTTTCAAATTCGTTCTACTGTTTGAATTTCACTGTACATATACACCTGAAATATTTTTTTTCTAAGTATTTATGTAAATATACTAAACGTATACAAATTATAAAGTTTCCTCGTTGAATGAAAAAATAAATATAAATTTTCAAAGCTTAGAGTGTTGGAATATGGCTCATGTACCTTAGTATTGAAATTATATTTCTTGAATATATTTTATAGTGACGTCACTAAAAAGACTCCTCGCATCAAAGTTTCCAAATTTTGTTAATATTTGCTCATAAGCTTGAAAATTGACATGGAAATAAAAAATAATTAGCTTCTTGAACTGTATAAACAGAGTGTGACAATAATGTTTTTAATTTCATGAATTTAGCATTACATCATATTTTAATCTAAGTGCAATATGAATATACCCGGAAGAAGCTTAATATTTTATATAAATGATAATTAAATTTTATTTATCAACATTTAATTGATCATTCTCACAATAACTACATTTTATAGTAAGGCTAGATCATTTAAAAGAGTTTCAAATATAATTACGATCTTTAAAAAAAAGTTTGTCACTTCGAATTCAGAATTGGATCGGAGCAATTTCTCTCTTCCCTTGAGGCTAAAATAATTTAGCATAAATTGTCAATTGCTAATTGACATTAATTTTTCCCTGCACACATTCCAGAGAGTAGAGAATTTTTTGTGGTAGATTCTGCCTTCAATACACCTTATATGTATTGTGGAAAAATTCAAGGCTTACGATAACATTAAATAGAACACAGACTAACACGAGACTGATTCATGCAAACCGATTATATACTAGGTCTTTGCAAAAGAGGATTTCTTTTGAAATAACATTTTGATTGTGATGAATATTTCTCCGTTTACTGTACAAAAGCAAGTGTTCATTTCTCAAGTAGCCATTAATTGTACAGAGGCAGTATAAAGATAACTTTTCAGTTGTCAAATTTCTCAGCGTAATTTTGTAGCTCTAATTGTATAAAACGAAAAGCATGGGAGGCAAGACGTTTTGATCCAGGAATCCCAGCATTGTGTAACATTTCTTGTACAATATTTAAAAAGAGATATGTATTTTTTTAGAATAATAATAATAATAATAATAATAATAATAATAATAATAATAATAATAATAATAATAATAATAATAATAACAATAATAATAATCGTCTGATTGAGGTTCTGGTTGGTACATCTATTAGGCTACCAGGCAAGACATCTCATTTGACGATATACGTCAGAGGCAAAACAATAATTGTTGCATAATTGTCTCAAGTGAACTTTGTTACTAGTCAGCGATGTATGCAATAGGCATTTGAATGTGTCGCTTAGCGGTCAGTTTTAAAAATAGGCACAATGTATCATCTACGAAAATTCAGTTCATTTCGTGATAGTTTTTAAATTATCTTACATTTAGTTATCATTGATATATTTTAACTATGACTATTACATTTTTACTACGTCATACTACTTTTGACCAATACAACGGTACGAAAGGACGTGTCTCAAGAAATCATGGCTGCTTATCGCTACAATTTTTCACTTCTCTAGCATTCATTAGTTTTTATCAGTTCCCTAACATTTGTGTTTTTGTTTGCCAACATTTCAAACTGAAAATTCTTTTGGGCACTATAAAACATGCTTTGCGATCGTCATTTGTTTCCCGCATACATAATTAAGTGAAAATGGCGGTTACGTTCAAACGTTTTGGAGAAGCTAACATTAAAGAAATGGAATTTTAGTAAGTCAATTTATATTTACAGTATTTTATTGTACTAGAGTAGTCTACTTTATTTCTTCTAATCTTTATATACTTTCTTCTGTTTTTATCACCTCCTTATCATTTGTTTCGTTGTTTGCCAACATTTCAAACTGCAAATTCTTTACGGTACTATAAATCATGCTTGTGATCGTCTATTGTTTACCGCATAGACAGTCAACTGAAAATGGCGGCTCCGTTCAAACGTTTTGGTGAAGCTAACATTAATTTTAATAAGTCACTTAATATTTTATTTTTTTTAATCTCTATAAACTTTCTTCTAATGTTGTAATAGTCAATAAAATCCCAGTCGAGTTTTGATTTTCTCCAGATAAATCAAAATCTCTAGAGTTTACTGTTGATATATTTATTAACAAACAAGATTCTAGGTGAGTAAGTTCAATTTCAGAATATGGAATTAGTTTATACAGTGCTTACAGCCATGTTGTGCTAATCCTTGCATCGTATGTGTTTTTTCGGACACGTTAAAGGAAACATGTTTCTGAATTCAAAATTAGAGTGACTTTAAAATTATCGCTTCACACACACTGAATGTTGAGAGCCTGCATCATTTGAGATGTCTGTCTTTGTTCTGTAACTTATTCATTTACGGGCCAGAAATCGAGATAGGTGTTTGAGAAACCATGAATTTTGATTTTGTACTGATGTTATATCTATTGAAATAGAAGTTTCTCGTAGCCTATGCTTCTAATAATTACAATTATAACCAGTATTTCGTTCGCAACATTTGTGTAGTAATTAAATTAACACATTTTATAGGAGTTGGCACATACAAAGAACCAATACCTGGCTGGATAGACAACTTCAATGGACCTACTGCAGCAGTGGTGGGTGCTTTTGTTGGAATTCTCCGGACTTTTTACGCTAATGAGAGCAAAAAGGCCAACGTTATTCCAGTGGATATGTCTATAAACGCTCTTATAGCGTCTGCGTGGGACATTGCAAATAGACCAAGGTATGATTTCTAGTTGTTAAGTGTACGCATAATTTCAAATATTACAACTATACTGTTTAACTTCCTTTGGAAAGTTATTAAAGTGCAGTAATGAAGAATTTTAGATTAGAAATATTCGCTCAAATATAAAAACTTGCTTTCCCAGTTAAGATACAGTTTTCTATCTGCACAGCTAATACATTATAGATCCTACAAAGACAATGCTATGGCTTAGGCTTACTTTTAATTCTGTTATTTAATGACTCTGTCAACAATAGGTAATTCAAAGTTCGTTAAATTGGTGATAGCAAGATAGCACTTGGCGGAAGGAAGCTGACACTTTGCCATGGGCTACCTGATATTACGCTTAAAATTTGGGACAACTCGGAAAATACTAACCAGATAATCACCTAACAAGCAAATATTCTGATAGGGACAGATAAAATGTTAATGTTTTTTTCTTTCACCATGTTAATAATGTCAAAAGAAGTGATTATACAAATTTTGGCCACTCGATCGCAACTACGAGGGCCGTAAAAAATAAGTTTGCCAGGAGCCGTTAACAGAAAGAAAATACAATTTCATTGGAACAGATACGGCAATTGTTGAGTTATTTTCAACATATCCTCCACCATTATTGAGACATTTGTCATATCATGGGATCAACAGAGAAGTGCAGACGACTGTCAAATGCTGGTTCCGATCCCAGGCGACTGATTTCTACGACATAAGAATACAAAAATTGATTCCATGGTATGTCTCAAATTCAGTGAAGGATATGTTGACTAATAGCGCAACAATATTCCTCTATCTGTTTCAATAAATCTTTCCATCCAATTGTGCTTTTTTCTATAAACGGCCCCAGGAAAAATCACATTATGTACTGTACGTCATCTTAATTGCGGTCGAGTGGCCAAAATTTGTATAAGCACTGTTTTGACATTATTAACATGGTGGAAGAAAAAAAAATTAACTTCTTTATCTGCCCCCATCAGAATTTTTGCTTGTAAGAGGAAATGGAACGCACGTCCGAACACAGCCCTGAATTAGCATTCAAACGCTATGCAATCCGAGCTACACCAATGGCCTTACCGCTCTATACACTGCGTTAACAATTTTATTGTTATAGAGTAGTGTTGTGGGATTTCATCGATTAATCGACCAACTTCTGTAGTAAGATTAATCGATCAAAAATATTTAATCGAATAATCGAGTCGATTAAAATTGAAGAGTCCACTGCAAGAATGATGGATGTTATTTGGAATACATTTTGCAGTAGAAGCAATTGAAAGTTTGAAATGCTTAACTGTGATTTTCCGATCATTACTGGACAATGACTATCTGTGTTAATGCCATATAACTCTGTATGTACATTCTATATGTCTTAAGCTATGCATTGACAGTCTTGGTTCATTTTCGACAAGAAAGTGGCATCCATCATTCTTGCAGTGGACATAAACAACATATAAAATATGAACACTGAGATAGTTGTTTTACTTTACAGTCCGACACGGTTTAATAAAATAGTGTGAGAAATGAAGTTTTGCCAATTTAAGGGTTAAGTATGAAAACATCTTGTTTTCCTATAACAGAAATTTAAGAGAACTTGCATGTGAACGTATGAAAAAAAAACATTATACATATACCTGTATACGCACAAAAAGTTGCAGCCATAATTCCATGTAATTTTTGCCGTTATAATATTATAATATACTCAGTTACTTACTTACTTACTTACTTACTTACTTACTTACTTACTTACTTACTTACTTACTTACTTACTTACTTACTTACTTACTTACTTACTTACTTACTTACTTACTTACTTACTTACTTACTTACTTACTGGCTTTTAAGGAACCCGGAGATTCATTGCCGCCCTCACATAAGCCCGCCATTGGTACCTATCCTGAGCAAGATTAATCCTGTCTCTACCATCATATCCCACTCCTTCAAATCCATTTTAATATTATCTTCCCATCTACGTCTCGGCCTCCTAAAGGTCTTTTCCCCTCTGGCCTCCTACGTAACACTCTATATGCATTTCTGGATTCGCCCATACGTGATACATGCATTGCCCATCTCAAACGTCTGGATTTAATGTTCCTAATTAGGTCAGGTGAAGGATACAATGCGTGCACTTCTGCGTTGTGTAACTTTCTCCATTCTCCTGTAACTTCATCCCTCTTAGCCCCAAATCTTTTCCTAAGAACCTTATTCTCAAAAACCCTCAAACTCTGTTCCTCTCTCAAAGTGGGAGTCCAAGTTTCACAGCCATACAGAGCAACCGGTAATATAACTGTTTTATAAATTCTAGCTTTCAGATTATTTGACAGCAGACTAGATGACAAAAGCTTCTCAACCGAATAATAACACGCATTTCCCATATTTATTCTGCGTTTAATTTCCTCCCGAGTGGCATTTATATTTGTTACTGTTGCTCCAAGATATTTGAATTTTTCCACCTCTTCAAAGGATAAATCTCCAACAATTATAGTTCCATTTCGTACAATATTCTGATCACGAGACATAATCGTATACTTAGTCTTTTCGGGATTTACTTCCAACCCTATCTCTTTACTTGCTTCAAGTAGAATTTCCGCGTTTTCCCTAATCGTTTGTGGATTTTCTCCTAACATATTCACGTCATCCGCATAGACAAGAAGCTGATGTACCCGTTAAATTCCAAACCCTCTCTGTTATCCTGAACTTTCCTAATGGCATATTCTAGAGCAAAGTTAAAAAGTAAAAGTGACAATGCATCTCCCTGCTTTAGCCCGCAGTGAATTGGAAAAGCATCAGATAGAAACTGGCCTATACGGACTCTACTGTAAGTTTCACTGAGACACATTTTAATTAATCGAACTAGTTTCTTGGGGATACCAAATTCAATAAGAATATTATATAAAACTTTTCTCTTAACCGAGTCCTACGCCTTTTTGAAATATATGAATAACTGCTGTACTGTACCCTTATATTCCCATTTTTTCTCCATTATCTGTCGAATACAAAAAATCTGATCAATAGTCGATCTATTACACCTAAAACCACACTGATGATCCCCAATAATTTCATCTACATATGGAGTTAATCTTCTCAGAAGGATATTCGACAAAATTTTGTACGACGTCAACAAAAGTGATATTCCTCGAAAGTTACTACAGTTAGTCTTGTCCCCCTTCTTAAAAATAGGTACGATTATGGACTCCTTCCATTGTTCTGGTATAATTTCCTTTTCCCAAATAGCAAATACAAGTTTATAAATTTCGCTAGATAATACGCTCCCACCCTCTTGTATTAATTCTGCTGGAATTTGATCAATACCTGGAGACTTGTACTTTTTCAGATTTTCTATCGCAATTTCGACTTCAGAAAGTGTGGGTTCCGGTATGAATGGCTCAGCAGTTTGTATTTGAATTTCGTCCCGATCATTTCTACTTGGCCTATGTATATTTAGTAGTTGCACAAAATAATTTTTCCATCTGTTCAGGATTGAATGAGAGTCTGCGAGCAAGTCACCATTCTCATCCTTGATCACGTTTACCCTTGCCTGATATCCATTTTTAAATTCCTTTATAACCTAATATATATCTCGAATGGTTTTATTCTTACTATTTTTTTCTACCTCATTCAGTTTTTCCTTCAAGTAATCTCTCTTTTTATTGCTAAGTGTACGACTTGCTTCCCGTCTTTCATTGATATAATTATCTCTATTCTCCTCAATTGGATCCTGTAAGAATTTCAATTTTGCCTGTTTCCTTCTATCTACTGCAATGGAACAATCTTCATCAAACTATGGTTTCTTTTTCTTAGTTTCATGATAACCTATGCTCTGCTCGGCTGCAATTTTGATATTATCTCGGATATTGTCCCACACGCTATTAACATCTAACTCTTTCACAGCTTCGTCGGAAGTTGCTAAAGCAGCAAACCTATTTGAAATTTCAACCTGATAAAGTTGCTTAGTTCCCTCATCCTTTAATTTCAGAATATTGAATCTACTAATATTAGCTTGTTGCTCTACTCGCCTGGCTACTGATAGTCTTTCTTTTAATTCTCCAATTACCAAATAATGATCAGAATTACAGCCTGTCCCCCTGAAAGTTCGAATGTCTACTATACCAGTATGTCTTCGTTTATCTATCAAGATGTGATCTATTTGGTTGTGTGTCATTCCGTCTGGAGAAGTCCAAGTATATTTATGTATATCCTTATAGGGGAATGTTGTACTCTTGACAATTGAAGTTTTTGATGTGGCAAAGTTGACTAACCTAACTCCATTGTCATTACTACTTACATGTAGGCTCTCTTTTCCAATTGTTGGTTTAAAAATATCCTCCTGTCCCACTTTAGCTTTGAAATCCCCCAATAAAACTTTCATGTGATATCTAGGTAACTGATCAAAAGTGTGTTCCAAATCCTCATAGAAGCTATCCTTTATATGGTCGTCTTTCTCTTATGTAGGGGCGTGAGCATTTATAACTACGATATCGCACCATCTACCCTTAAGTACTAAATACGATAACCTGTCACTGATAAATTCGACCTTTTTTACTGCTGATTTTATTCTTTTATGTAAAAAGAATCCCGTTCCTAATTGCTCATTAATGCTTCCTTCCCCATAAAACAACAAGTTATCGCCTATTTGTGATATGTCATTTCCATCTAACCCAACCTCTTGTACTCCCACAAAGTCTATTCTATATCTAGCTAGTTCTTTTGCTACTAATGTTACCCCTCCTGTTCCATAAAGACTAGTTACGTTCCATGTACCGAATCTTATAACCTTATTCCTTTGCTGTGGTCGTGCCGGAGAATCAGTCCCATTCCCAGGCTTATTGTTAGGTTTCGTAACAAGCTGTTTTTTACGGTGATGGGTTATTAGCCCTTCGACCAACCCTCAAGCTGGAGGACCACCCCTTATCCGCTGTCCACGACTGCTTATTCAATATATTCACAGCTACCCTCCATATCTGGAGGCCGTCTCCTCTATCCGCAACCTGAGGATGCGCCGTGCCCTGGTGATAGGGACCCACAATACATGGGTATAATTACATTACATTTTAAAATTCCTTTTCAGAACGAAAAGTTACATTTGTTTAGATAAAATTTCTGCACAATTAAAGGACAAAACTGAAATTCTCTCAGTCAGTTATTATCATAATACACTACACTCTTAAATTGACTGAGCATATTGGGAATTAAGACAATGGCTTTCCCGAAACACACTGTGAAATGTTTCACATAAAACAATTTTTATCTCGACAAGGAAGCAAAAAGAGAAAAATTGTATTTAAATTTTTTTTAAATATCTCAAAGAATAGCTCCGTGAAATTAATGGCATTACTTACGGTTCATCTTGTACATTAGTCTAAATATATTAATTTCATTTACAAGCATAACAATTCGTCAGTTCAGTAGAAGAATTCCTTTTTATATTCCTAGCACGCCACTGTCCCTTCGTTTACACTAAACGCTGGAACGCTGCAATGGGCGAGTAAGCTGTGCACAGTAGTACCACACTTTGGTATATACAGTCACAAAGCTAGAGTTTATGTGGGTGCTAGGAACAATAGACTATGCAGGTACTATTTCGCATTGTCTGTGATGAGGCGATACTAGCGATCCTAGTGGTTAGCAACTATATATGGATGCATATTTACTACGTATTGAGCTTCGTGACTGTATATACTAGATTGCGGTATTACGATGAGTTGGAGACGTCATTTGTGTTTTCATACTGGACGCCACGATTGAGTGCTACAGATTAGGCCTACTGGTAGAAACATTTTTCCATAAAACTGAATATTTTATTTCTGGCTTGTTTTTAAACATTTATTCAAGACAACACACAAGTGAATAAAACGAAATACCCTATTCAGTCCACCGCTGTGGACTAACGGTTAGCCTGCCTGAACATGAAACGAGCGGGACCGGGTTCAAATTCGAGGTTTTCCCTCAACCACGTGAAGCAGAATTGCTCAGTCTCGCTTCCCCTTCATTAACATAATTTCATGTATCATTTTAATAGTTATAAGTCGACTAGAGGATCGTGGTAGAAGTGGTTCCGAGATTCGCTTACAGGCGTCATCTGTCTTGGAGAGCTGCACAAATCCCAGGGAGCTGTAGGGGCTTCAGGGGTAAACTACAGCAGACCAGAGAGTGTAGCTCCCTCGGATAGATGTCGCTTTGGTGGGTCGCGGAATCTACGATGGCGCGGCCTTCTGGTCAAAAGGGTGCAGAATACAAACTAATTGCGAACAGATGCCATCGTTCTGAGGAGGCGGCATATTCCTTTCACGCAGATCCGTCAGAACTGGATGTCATTGGCGAATCGATATAGGGGAGAGTCGGGTAGTTTCGGACATCGGGTAATATCGGACAGTGCGTTTCTTTCATCTACCACCATATGGTAGTACCTGAATGACATGGTTACGTTTCTCTATGCGACATCACAGATACGTAACCATGTCAATCAGGTACTATCATCGTGTGGTAGATAAGAAGCTCACTGTCCGATATTACCCGATGTCCGATACTACCCGACTCTCCCCTAGTGGTACCAAGCAGTGAATGACTTGCTTCAAGAGCGGTCTTAAGGACTTAAAATCATCGCAAATAAGGATTTAGCACAATAAGCCCAACACTGCGGTGCTTGCCTACTAGCCCTCTTCCGGAAAAAGAAAAAAAGATCCTATTCTGAAGTAATTACTTAGTAATAATACATTTTTGGAAGACTGCATTGGCGAACGTTTACATCAGTCTCATAAATTAGTGTATTTCACACTCTGTACACGTTATAGTATGTTATGTGTTTGCGAATGTGAGACGTATGATATTCAGTAGTTTCCATTTAGCTGTAGTTGTGTTCATTAATTACAATAATTATTGTTGCAACCAAAGAATGTGAAGCTACACAGGATCCAGTACATTTAATATTTTCATGAGATACGATTGTTACAGGCCACAGTCTGAAGATGATATCCGAGTGTACAATTATGTGTCTGTACTTCAGAACCCGGTATATTGGGGGAGTTTTATGAACACATTGTATGCGACCCGTCCTACGGCTCCATCCATTAAAACTGTTTGGTATCCTTATGGATGGACTACTAGCAATCGTTTCTTGTACCTGTTCATTATTGTGACTATGCATTTTCTCCCCGCTGCCATACTGGATGGAATTCTTTTCTTGACTGGAAAGAAACCCATGTAAGTTCTAATAATATTACAGCTCTTTCTTTTGAGGATGAAGTAAGTGAATAAGTAAGGATGATATAGCCCTAAGCCAGACAGACAATAATTTTACAGAACAGCGTATTAAAGGTATAGAGTCCAATACTATTAGGTGCGATATCATAATTTCTTCGGCGTATACTTACGTCATTTATTGAGTATTTTTCACAGTATTTTACTAGTAGCTTCACCATACGTGTAAGAAACAAACTCGCACAAAAAACTATTGTTAAAAGTGTGGCTTTGGACTATCTTATTCTCACCTCTTCAATTGAGGACCGTTTTTGCAAAACTTGCTAACTGAAAAAACTAAATTTTACAGGAGAGACAAAAAACTGAATGGAGACAAATAGGTTATAGCTGCAAGCATCACACTTTGACACACTACAATGAACAGAAGTAATTCAATTTTACTAAGATAACTTTGACATCGTGTAGAGGCCTGTTTTATGTTAACGAATCACCAAAATCTCAATTTTGCAAATTTTGCAGTTAGCACGTTTTGCAAAAACGGTCCTCGATTACAATATGCCCTGCATATTTTAACAATAAAAATGAAAATCTGTACAAGAAATCAATATTCATGACTATTAGCGCCTTTAGGTTGAAGCCATATAAAATGTGTGATGGAATATATTAATGAGTTAGATAAAAATAATTACTTTTTCATTTTTAAATAATGAGTATCGAGTTTTACCCTTTTAAAAATGTGTTTACTTGATTTATAGAGAAAAATATTGGTTCTTATGTATATTAATTATGGCAAAAGTCTTTGCTGATTCTGACACAGTTTTATCAATATCTTATAAGTCACAATTTGCTAGTAACGGAAAAATAACAAAACAAAGGTAATTCATGTGACGGCTCCGTACAAACGTGTTCGAGAATCTATTGTCGAAAGATCCGAAAGATCCTATCAAATTTAACTATTGTAAGTAATGTATTTTGCGAGTGTAAATACTTGTAATAATGATAGATCATAAGATTGAAAATTAAAAGACATTAGTTACAGTATTTGCTTATTGACTTATCTGAAAATCAACATGAATTTCACATTACTACCAAATTTAGTAAAAGATGAGTTTACGAAACTTTCTGTATAGTGGTAATAAATTATCATATTCATTGATCATTTATTTTTAATAGATGCAAAAGTGATTACTTATACTGTATGTCTCCGATCCAAATGTTAGCATTGGCCGTTGCTTAGGACATTGAGAAATTTTTGTGTATTCTAGTGTTAGCCAATAGATGGCTCACTGATCACTTGTGGTCCGACAAAGATTTAGTTGTGGTCCATCTGGCAAAACGTGATTAGAGGAAGATGGTATTATGCAAAGTATGGTTGTTTTTAAAAATACGGAATTAGGAAAAAGTTGTTCCATAATTTTCCAAATGAATTTTATTAACACGAGTGACTTGGCGGACATTTTAACACTCTCCCTGACAAATAATAATAAAGCTGGGTAAGCAAAGACGATGTTACTTGGGATAGAGCAAAATGAAGGTTATACATTGCAACTTTAATTACATTTCAAAGTAATCTCATCTCACATTATTACAATTTTATTTCTCTGTTTAATTACACATTTACAAATGTTTGTTTCAGGTTTGTTAAACTTTACAAGAAAGCGTATCGCTACAATGAATCATTGGCACACTTCGGGCTTAGAGAATGGAATTTTACTAATAATAACGTGTTGGAGCTACATAATAAACTTGACGAAGATGACAAAAGCATATTTTATTTCGATTTCAAGGACGTCGACTGGAACAAATGTTTATCGGACCTCGTAATCGGAGCCAGAGTGCATCTCATCAAGGATGACTTGTCAACTGTACCACAAGCAAAGACTAGATTGAGAAGGTATACTTACAAGAAGTTTGGCATAATTTAAACTACATGTCATCTTTAAAAGAGATTTTCATTAGTACGTTCATTGGTTCGAACTCCGTCAAGGAAGATGTATTATTTGGATATTTATATAACATTTCATTTCTGCCTATTTTCGATGTTTACTTCTATCTACATTAGTTCTTTATCTGTTACTTTCTTTTGGGTGTTCTTCCCGTGTGGTGTCCGCATTTAAACTCGTTCCCGTTTTGTATGTGTCCGAATTATAACATAAGATATTCAGTTTTAGTGTCGTTTATTTAAATATGACAAACAACTTTAACTTCTCTGATCTTATAGTTTTTATCTGTCTAATTTTATACTTTCTATTGTCGGCTCTTCTTTTCTAGAAATTCATGAAGTAGGTGTTACTTTTTTAAATTTTCTTTCCTAAACTATAAATAGCAATAAGCAACTCGTAGCGCGTCAGCTCATGAAGAGTTAGGGCCGACAAGCCGACTGCTGGCATCGCGTGTACATATCTCAGCAGAGGTGAACGATTACTCAACCAGAACGGTGGTATCATGTGATCAGCATGATTCCTCAGCCGTTACGGTTCGTTTCCGAAATCAGATTTATATGCCTGTCGTAGCTTTCCAAATTCATCATTTCCATAGCCTACACTGGGCGAAATTTCATGAGAAAATTCCTTCCCCATGAGGACTCGAACCATGGCATATTCCGAAACGAGAAATGTCGGCATAATATCTTATACCATTAAGCTACGACGCGGGACTCCAAACTTATACTAACATTATCTAACCGAAGAATAACTGTAACATGAGTTTTTCTAGTAATTTTCGATTTTTAAACAATAATTGGTGTTTACATATATAGGCTAATGAACTGTCCTGAAATAAAAAATCGCATTTTTGACACTGGCGACGCTGATATAACCTTGGCAGTTGCGAGCGTCGTTAAATAAAATATAATTTTTATTTTTCTTACACACATACACAGACAGACACATACATACATACATACATACATACATACATACATACATACATACATACATACATACATACATACATACATACATACAAACATACATACCCCTAAAACATGTAGTATTACTCTGTAATGGAGCATGTTGTTCAATAAAAAAACACACTCATACACGCAAACGCGCGCGCACGCACGCACACACACATTCTCTCTCTCTCTCTCTCTCTCTCTCTCTCTCTCTCTCTCAGACATATTTATAAGTAAATAGCCTGAATGCTTTAGTTGAGTTAATGTCGTTCGCGATTTCATTGAGTGATAGTTGTGTTCATGTTGCAAGTTAATATGCTTTGTATTTGCGATTACTTTTTTTTTTTCATTGTGAATGGAGTTTAACACGTAAAATGAATGCTCTATTAAAATGATTTTCTTAATTCTGTGACTTGTCCTTCAAAGTAACTTACTGTATATAAATTATAGGAATGTTCCGTAGCAAAAATTACATGTTTAATAATTCTTATATTGTTGCCTTTGTCATTGAAGAAACAATGATAAAAGTAGTCAGGAACAAATATTACAGTTACCTCATAAAATTTCTATAATATCCTGAAAAGAATTTCAGAAGAAAACTCTTATTTTCCTGGTTCATATATTATTTCAAGTGGATGATTATAGATAACTTAAATTAGAAAATAAGTCTGTGTACATCTAGAAAGATAGATACCTATATTTATGAACAACCAATGTGTCAATTAATACATTTTTGTTATTATAAGTAACAAAAGTCCCGTACGAATTACATTTTCAATTACATTATTACAGCTATATTCCCAATGTTTTGTAATCAATCTAATACCACAGTCTAGTGTATACAGTTACGAAACTTGAGTTTATGAGGGTACTAGGAACAATAGACTGTGCAGGTACTATTTCGTATTGTCTGTAATGAGGCGACAGTAGCGATCCTAGTGGTTAGCAACTATCTACAGATGCATATTTACTACCTATTGAGCTTCGTGACTGTATATACTAGACTGTGCTAATACCTTCATAATGTAAAATACTTTTAATGATCATAGATTTTCTTTCTTTTTTTTTCAGGCTCTTCATTGCGGATCTGATTTTGAAGATAATACTTGCTTCACTTTTATTTTGGGCACTATATACTACATATCATTAACAGATTAATATTTGAAGGACAACATGTCACTTTCATACTTAAGTTTATCAAGAGTCTGCCTGGAATAAAATTTCATACTGATTTCTCGCTGCTGATAGACACCAGTACGTCAATTTAAGTGTACTGCGACAACTGTATATTTAAAATGGGTTACATAGAAATAGAAATTGTGTAGTAATTATTGTTTGCCTGATAACCTAGTTAACAAATAGCAATTAATTGACACAGATTTCATTAATAATGACATGAAACATTGATGACGACTGCAAAAAATCAATGACTTGCTTCTTCATTATACGTTTTCAGATTCCATGATCTTTCACATCTTTTTCATGTTACCAATGATATTCCTGGTAAAAATTTGTTTTCTTAAACTATCATTCAAAAGATGTACCGTACTTCAGTTAAGAGGAGTCTGTCGTTTAATGGGATCAAAAATATTTTTCTTTATTTGCATAATAATTATTTTTTACCGGTTTAGAATATATCCATATTTTGCCGGAACCAATGATTACAAAAATACAGAGTTTTTAAATATTTCTCCCTCCATTCCTGTCTGTCTACAAAGAAATGTTCATCAATATTCCATTCTCCCATTGTTGGGTTGATGTTCTCTGTTCAAATGGTCAATCTATTTTATATTTTTTTTGTTCTATTTAGTCCAGTATTATTTTTTGTATCTTACATCTCTCCCACATTTAGTGTCCGTTTTATTCCAATAATTTTTGTTTTATGATATCTGAAATTGAATTCTGAACATCCGTTTTTCTCCAATAATTTCGTTCCTAAAATGATCATTGCTCAAGAAACAATATATTACACTTTTACATACATACATACATACATACATACATACATACATACATACATACATACATACATACATACATACATACATACATACATACATACATACATACATACTGTACATACATGCAGTACATACATACAGCACACACACACACACAGTATACACACATATATAGGTACATAATAAATATATACATGAACGCACGCACACACACACACACATATACATACATAGGGTAGAAGTGAAATAGCCTTGCAGATTTTGAGAGCGAACAGCTCATATTGTAACAATACTGTATAATATCATATGGGTGGATAGTTCATAGTTTTTTCAGAAAAAAAAATTCTTTTTTTCTCAAATTTTTAACACCCACTTATTCGGTAACTATTGCGAGTCGGATCGTGATTTTTGCCTATATTGATAGGAAATCTAATAAAGAATTATTTATCCCTCTGGCGCATTTCAATAGTGTGAATTTTTTTCGTGTAAATGTAATTTTAAAAACCTCTAATTTAAAACTACTGCACGATGCGAGTTGGTTGCATCTTAACGCCAGAGAACACAATTCGTTGATCTCTTACATCTGTAGCAGGAGAAGAGTGTGTTAGCGGCAATGTTACCGAACTGCTGAACTTCAAGCTTAATTTTCTAATTAACCATGCATTTAATTACAAAACATAATATAGGTTTTCTATTCATTTACGTGTACCCTGTAGTGTCTTTCAGTCTGCAAGGTTATTTCACTTCTACCCTGTATATATGTATATTTCAAGAACATATGTATTCAATAAATATAATGTGCTTATTCAAATCGTTTTGCCCTAATGACAAAAAATATACATTTAATTTTAAAACGCTGTTTTCGGAACCTATATTTTTCAAGCTATTATAGACGCTTTGTAGGAAAACTATTTCAGCTAGGCTTACGAAAATGTTAGGTTATCTTACCACAAGCATAATAATGCTTCCCTATCAGATTTATTGAAGTATATAAAACTTATTCTGATATACATTTCCTTATATGAGAAAACAAGTTTTCAAAATATTAAAAGATTCAAATATGTTCCAAGACCATAATATTTAAACGAACTCCATTCTTTCTGGTAAGAATGCCTCTATTACTTTTACGTCTATGACGTTAAAATTTCTTTGTCATACGAAATGTAAGAAATGAGGGAATTGTACCAATATATATGAATGTATTTTGATCATTAATGAAAACTTTATTATTTTATTATTTTTTTCAATAAGTAAAACAATGTATCAGAATTTCTAGCACATATTTAAAGATTACAAAGACAATATAATAAGCAAAAAAAAAATCGTGTGCTTCTAACAATAATTATTAGAACTTAAACTATGAGAAATTAAAAATGTACCGGTAGTTTTATCTTTAGAAATTTCGCATGGCGTAACAACCAACTCCTCCTATAATATACGTGTACTCGGAAAGAAGATAAATTTTATTCTTGTTTTCCGTATTGAAAAAAGAACCACTTTTAATTCGAAATATAATGTAGATAAATGAATCATAACGTATTCCTTTAAATAAATGTAGGGTAAGGTTGCTATCAATGGGCCGGTTCCTTCGATGGGCCGGCTCGATATCTCCATATGTATTGACAATAGGCACACTCTGGTTGCTGTTCAGTGTACTTCAGGTTGCCAAAGTGTCGCCACATTAGTTGCGATTTGCTCGACGCAGACCCAAAGCAGCAGTGAAAGAAGTTAAGATTTTCACGTTATTCTTCTAATTTACTAATGTAATGAAGGAAGCATTTCTGTCAAATATTAATACTTTATAAATTTCTACAGATAGTGTCTGAAAGTACGGTGAATTCTCGTTATTTAGTCATATTTACATTATAAATTTAGTTACTATGAACGGAGACAGGGTCATGTTAAACGATGCAGTGCTAGTTGCCTTCAATGAGCCACTCCGAGTTGCTGTGAATGGGCTAGTGGCCCAATGATGGAAACCGTACCCGCGCGCACTTTCGTAACTACTGTTTCAAATTAGTTAACAAAGAGCCGTGCTAGCTGATTTAATACGTGTATAATGTAAACGAATGATTAGTTATACATTCATATATTATAAATATATATGCTTCCTTTCCTAGATGCTGTTAAAAATGAAATATGGTCAGTGGCAGGAAGATGATATGAGTCGTGCTTTAGCTGCAGTACGAAATGGTGACATGGGTGTCAATGAGGCTGCCAGAACATATAGTATGCCCAGGGTAACATTACAAAGACATTTAGCGGGCAAGAGTTATTTTGCTGTTCAACATAAAAAAATTATAGATAGCATAGCTGACCTTCCCGCAGAAGTGGAAAATGAACTTGTTGCTCATGTTCTCTGAGGAATTTATGTTTTTATTACACCCAGAGAACTGCGCTTGCTAGCATTTGATATAGCAGAGAGGAACGAAATTCTTCATAGATTCAGTAAAGAAAAGAGAATGGCCGCAAAGAAATGGTATTATGCATTTAAGAGAAGATATCCTCAACTTAACTTGCGTCAACCAGAGTCGACCTCTTTTGCTCGAGCTATGGGGTTTGATAAAGAAAACGTAAGACACTTTCTTGACACCATGAAGAAAATTGTTGATGTAACCCAACTCGATTCAACGCGAGTATTCAACATTGTTCAGATTGGTTTATCAACTGTGTAAAAGAAACCTAGAAAGGTACTCGCCTTCAAAGATAAAAGAGCAGTGAAGAAAGAAGTTCCACTACTACTCCATTTTGCTGCACAAGTACTACGTGTCAGTATGTTCCACCACTGATCATCTACAAACGTTTGCGTTCTGGGGAAAGGTTAGAAAATGGAGCTCCACCTGGAGAAATTTTTGCTTATAATCCTGAAAGTGGACACATTAACAAAGATGTATTTGTGAGGTGGTTAAGGCATTTCATCAACACTATCCTTCCTTCAAAGGAAATACAAGTCTTGCTTCTTCCCGATGGACATTCAACACACACCAGAAATCTCGATGCTCTAGATATTGCTCGAGAGAATAGAGTCATCATGCTGGCACTTCCAGGACACACTACTCATAGGTTGCAGTCACTGAACTTGTCGTGTTTTAAGCATTTGAATAAGCAAACCTGAAGTTGTTACTCATTTTCATATTCCACGACTGTCTGGTAAAGCGTATGGACTGGCGTCAACAATAGGGACTGTAGTGAATGGATTTGCAAAAATAGGAGTTTGGCGAGTCAATAGGGATGTGTTCCAAAATTGGCATTTTGTGGCAGTGATGCAGTTTGAAACAAATGATGTTCCAGTTATGGAAGCTTGTACAATTGAGCTTGTCAATGAAGAAATTCCAGAACCAAATAGGCCTAATACCAAGTTTCCAGAAAAAGGGAGCAATAGCATCTGGAAATTAAGATAGTTTAGAATCTCTTCCAACTGATGCAGCAACATTGATACCAAAATTGCAAGTTTCCTCGGGTGAAATATCTCCTATATCAAACAAAATGTCTCTCGAAAGAAGTGCAAATAAAGCTCAGAAAATAATGATCACGAGTAGTCCGTACAAGCAGAGACTGGAAGAGGTAAAAAGCAAACAACTAAAAGGAGACGTCTTGAAAATTCTGCACTGGAAAAGTCAGCTCAAACCAAACTCTCGTTTTCTTCAAATGGTTCAACGAGATGTAATTCTAAGAAGGAGTCATGGTATTGTGGCATCTGTTGCAAGACATAAAAGAAGATATGATTCACTGTCTGTCATGTAGCGAGTGGGTTCATGAGAATTATGCTGGTGTTACAAAAGGACCCAAAGTGTTCTATTGCGAAAACTGTGACTAAAGTGTGAAAATATTTTATAAAAGTTTTGTTTTGTCTCATCATAGCTGCTATAAACAAAACTGAAGCCATGGTTTTCGTTGTACGTTCTTTTTCAACTTTTCAGTTTTTTATTTGGTCAGCCAACGAGAGAAAAAGGATAGAGTTTAGAGTTTAGGGTTAAATAATGTTATTCAATTGTTTTGATATGTTTTGTTTTCAGTGTATATAAATTGGTGTTTTGTTTGATTAGCCTTTAAACTATGGTTATTTTGAAATGTTTTAGTTTTGTTTAATCACATTATATAGAACAAATAGGGCCTAAAGTGTTTTTTTTTTTTCATTTCTGTAAGATATTAAATCATTTGAGATAGAAATGCTGAAAGTCTCAGCCTGATTACAAACTAACAATGATGTATTTCGTTTTCTTGTGTTAATGAAATATCTGAAGATTTTTAAAGTGCCCTAGTGGTCTTGCTTGGGATCGAATACATGTTCTATGGTTCCATATGCCAACACACTACTCCTATTAATGCAGAAAATATTGTGTATTGGCATTTACTTAGACGTGGGTTGAATTTAACAATATTATTCTGCAGCCGATTCCTGGAAACTACCTGGCCCAAAGAAGGAAACGAGTCTCCTTCATTGGGCCGATGATGCTTATCGTTATTTTCCAAATATTTCATTTACATCGAATACTTATGACTTCTATTTGTAGAGTAGTGAAATACAGAAGGCAATATTTAAGTTTACTTGAAAAAGGAAACAAATATTACTTTATCCGACGATATTATATAAGATTTCTTTTAAGTGCCCATTGATAGCAACCTTCCCCTATATGTCATACGAGTTGGTTTCCAGGTTATCGAGTTTAAAGCGAGCCGAGTGTGATAGATTGTAAAAGACGGTAAAATCTTTAAGATGACTTCCTCGAGGAAGAAATTAAATATCTGAGGTGAAGATTCTGTAATTATGACTACATGTGTCGGAGGAATTGTCCGGAACATTTTTCCGAAAGAAATAAAATTACCACTCCATGTATGAAAATTGAAGAAGGAGAAGATGGGACGAAGAACACTGATCAGACTGATATTTTCAGGTACTTGAGATGCGTTATAGCTTGAGTACCGGCATTTAAGTTGTGCTTAGTGTGAAATAATTCAATTCTCTGAAGATGAAATTAGTGAGTGAATAAATAATCTGGTTTATCGTGTAATTTAAAACTTAAATTCTAAGGTTAATCTTGAGAAATATATTTGTGTTCTCTTATTTGAGTATGACAAACTTACGCAGTGTGCAGAACAATAAATTAAACAAACTTCGTTAAGCAATAATTGAGACCAAGATAATTATTTTAACAAAAAATCAACGTCTGAAATTGTAATTCTTCAAGGCTAGAGGGTGATACGGTTTGTTGTTGAAAATTACTTGCATTGTGCCCATTTATTTCCGCACGTATTTTATTGGTAGAACTTTTGTGCACCTTGTAAAGAACATTAAATAATAATGCAATATGAATACGACTCAACTGTGCGCTAAACAGTGCTTTGATGCAAAAATAAAATGCATGTCGGCCTGTCCAAGGGACCTGCCCCGAACTGGCTCTCGGGGCATGGAGCAGAAAGCAAGTGGATGAGAGCGCGAGGATGAGTGCTGTGGAGGAATGAAGCTCGAATCGTGTTTTGCTCAGTGGAGCGGCTTTTATTTATACAGGGACATCATTTTATTTTTATTTCAATTTTTATTGCACCTGAGTTTTTGAATGTACTTCACTCCCACCCCCTCTACTAGTAAACTCCAACCGTCCTTCCACAGAACCAAGCGTATACAGTCAAAGTCGCCTTAAGGTCGTAGTAAACACAAACAGTATTGAGTTAGTGAGTATAGTACGTTCAAGAAATATGTTCGCGTTTTCCAGTGACGAAAGAGCTTTCAATCTTGAATCATATTTTCGCACAGGTACTGTCGTTCGTTTGCCTACGTCTCATCACGATTTCCCTCACCCGCAACTGTTTAAAATAACTTAAATAAAAGTAATTAACTGTCACGTGATTTCCCCCCTTTCTACGATTCTGCAACATAACCACTTGGACGGACAATAGATAGTATGTCTGAGTAATGTTATCTGTGCGGGTCGGGCAGAAGTGAAGATTGAATTTACAGTACGTAAGGTACTCTTTTATATAATAGGTATATAATTATTTCAACATGAGTTACTAGTACGAAGGACGAAAGTGGTAATTGGAATTAGATGCAATAGTCTATAGTGCGATAATATGCACAAAAGAACTGAAGCCTGTATCTAAATGAACAGACACCATTTTCAAAAATGTGTTTAAATATCCATATTATGATTAATTATTTTTCAATTTAACTTCATTCTCTATATTGTACGCTAATGTGCTGTAGACAGTATAATACACACTGCATAATGAATACGTTCGCATGGATAACTCAGTTCGTGAGCAAAAACACTTATTGTTAATCTGTACTGTATTTTGATTAAACAAAAAACTAATGAAAATTATCAAACTCAAAATTACGAAATTTCCTAATTTACGTAAATGGATGAACTACTTTTCTTCCCTCCTATACCTAATAAAGTGATTTGTTTGTATTTTACCCCAGAATCATCGAACTTCAATCGTGGAAGGGGGTAGCAAACTGTGTTTCCGGCTCTGCACCATTAATCCAAAGGTATAGCCAGGTTAATATTAAAAATGTTAGTAAAAATAAAATGATGTCCCTGTATGTTCAAATAAATGCTTCTCAGATAACAATTATTGTCAGTTTAATTGTATGTACAATAATTGCTCTAAACATCTACTTAATAGTCCAATTAGCATTATGCCTAAATAATATGTGCCCTTGCATGTGCCAAACTAAACAAAATAATAAGATTAGTTTAATTCAGAGATTACAGAATACTTTACACATAAAGATCATTTCTCTTGACTACAAAAAAAATTCCAAGAGATTACACTACGTGTGTGTCTGTGCTATGAGACGTGAAATATCTGGACATACAGACTTACAAAATAGAGAATAGGAATCACCGGCACATAAACAATGTCAGTACGACAAGATTACAGTACGCCGGCATCTCTAATAGCTAACATTAGTCGTCAGAAATGCTAAACATTAGTATCGTTGCAACTATTAATAACAATATCAGAAATATTACTATTGTTATTATTATTAATATTACTTAGAATTAAATTTGTCTCGTTTAAGGAGGCTTTCTTAAGATTCTCAGGTCCACCGCTGTGAAGTAACGGTTAGCATGACTGACCGCGCAACGAGGAGGCTCGGGTTGATATCCTGGTTGGAAAAGTTACCTGTCTGAGATTTTTTCCGGGGTTTCTCTCAATACATTAAGAACAAATGCTAAGCAACTTTCGGTACTGGACCCTGGACTCATTTCGCTGGCATTATCATCTTCATCTCACTCAGACCTTAGATAATCACCGCAGTCGATAAAGCGTCGTGATATAAACCAATGAAAAGGAAAAGATCCTGAGTCATTTTTGTACGACCTCTTCTACGACTAAATCATAGGTAATAGCATGTTTATTTTTATAGTGATGCTCCACATTATATTCGCCACTAAAGTCCACAAATCAGGCATCTCGAACATTTATTTACTCGAAGAACGAAATATTTGCCTTTCCAGTCTATATCCTGGATAAAGGAACCTGCGCATCTCCTCTCCAATCTGCATTGTTCGAATTCATATTATTAGAGCGATCGGGGTTTAGACAATACCATTGGGTATAAATAGGCGTTTCCTTAGCCGACGTCCCCGTCTTTCCATTATAATTTAAACAAGTTATTTTCGAATTTTCTAACGTATATCAAATAACAGAAATAAGTCTATTTCATTTATTCGGTTATTGAAAATAAAGTTACATATAAGTCTAAGTCTATTTATAAGCAATACAAGACGTTTATATTGCAAGTAATGCTTACAGTGTATTTAGATTTACTTCTTTTGCTTTATATACGTTACAAAATATGTAAATAACTTATTTTAGTTATATTACAAAGAGGGAGGGGGTATAGTCCTCTAAAAAGACGTCTATATATTCAATAGTATTTCCTAAATTCCGAACGCTCTACAGCGAGTAAGGGGTATAAGTGCCATTATTTTAACTGATGATTATTCATGTCATAAGGAAGAAAAAATGTCCTCACCATTTTTTATAATTGCAATATTTAACCAATTATTAAAGTTTACAATATTAGGCGTTTGGCAACATTGGTGGATGGGAAGAGGGAGTTTACAAGTACACAGTACAGCTCAAGCGGATACAGACATACCGGTACAAAACAGATACTCTATTCTAATGCAGGGGCGGACCAGAACAACTGTTGTTAGGCTACATAAAACGAACAGAAAATAGAAACTTTCAATCTCATTAATAGAACTTTATGGTAAATTTCAATTTTATTTAACAATATTGGGAATGTTGGTCCATTTTTTTATTATACCGGTACGTCTAAAAAATAAACAATAATGGTTTACTGCACAAAATCACATGAAATTTTTTAAAATGCAACATTTTAATCTCTCCCGCTTTCATAAAGCAGTACCATTTTTAAAGAAATTTCTGGTTGTGTGATTTTCGAAATGAGGTAAGAGACTCCTAGTTTCTAATAAATCGTTGAGAAACTGCTACAAAAGTTCGCCGATTAGGTAACCTTCATTACGGAAAACATTCACGGTACAGCTTCTTGCCTCACTTGAATTACGACGATTTTCTCCATAAATTAGTAACATAATTATGATATTCCTAAACTGTGAATGGCATTGTACGTTGTTTATCAAATACCTGGTACCGAACTGTCATCCGTTCGGCAGTAGAGCTATGGACAGGAAGCTTGATCTCAGCTGATATGTACTTACGTCTGTGCTGAGTACTGCCTGCTGAACATGTTGCCACGTCTCTCAGGCCAGAATATTAACAAATTTAAGCATGCAATTAATTTAATTTCACGAAAACGTAATAGAACACACAAATATGTATTTAAACTAATATTAACTCTTTGCTAGATATACCTACAGATGTAACTGTTTTCGTAATTTTACTAACGATATAAGCAGTATAACGCGAATAAAATAAGAGAAAAAATATTTTTTTCTGGGAAAACTATCAAGTTTCGACCCTATGTTATATGGACATTTTTTTATCCTGTAAACCATCTCCGACGACTGTGAAAAGGACGGCATTTATACCCCTTACACCCCGTATATACGATGCAATTTGTACGACGAACTACATCCACAACATCACGACTCTAGACTCTGCAGGCAGGAATACCACAGTCTAGTATATACAGTCACGAAGCTCAATACGTAGTAAATATGTATCCATAGATAGTTGCTAACCACTAGGATCGCTACTATCGCTATATTACAGACAATGCGAAATACTCGTAGTACCTGCACAGTCTATTGTTTCTAGTACCTTCATAAAGTCAAGCTTCGTGACTGTAGTATGTACTAGACTGTGGGAATACTACGACCCTCTCTGCACTGCCCCGTCTCTCGCTGTATGCCCTAGGAGCTGAATGTCCCCAGTGAGCATGGCTGCAGTAGATGACCATGACCGCTACAAAACGCTCACCATACGCTTCATATCTCAAATTTGCATTTTTTAGGCTGTGGTTCTTTTTTCAAAGCATCCTTCAATTTGTAACTTACATAATTTGGTAAAAAAAAAAAGATAATAAAAGTGTGTAAGAGGGGGATGTCAAGTACGGTACTTTAATACTTCACTATTTATTACTGTATCCTTATCTACATTATAATTGTTACATCTTTGCCCATGAATCTGCATAAAAAAACCCAATATGAGAAAACAGATTCGTGTCAGGAAGACAGTTTGAGCAAACATGTTTGTATCTGTGCGACAGCCCGTGGACGGACAAGGACAACCGGCCTACTGCTGGACGTATATGCACGTGTCTTATTTCTACTTCATCTACCCTCCAATGCATAATACATTTTAAAATTCAATCAACTTTAGGGTTACCTTCTGTCCGGCAAAAGGAGGACATGTCCCCTTTTTTAATCATTTTATCCTGTCCGGCAAGCATTTAAAAAAATGAAATGTCCAGAATTTAACATTTCAACTAGAATTAATATGAATATTGAATAATGTGCGATATGATGCATAGAATATATAAAACAAATGGTGAAAATCTATTAAAGAATTTAGCTACTTTGAATGGTTGAAGCTAGAGCACATAAAAAAAAACATAAAATATGATGACCTATTGACATGCATTGAATTCTTACACTCTAAAAATGTCACTATTCATGATTCTAAACTATTTTATCAATTTTATTCTGCAATGTACAAAGATATGCCAATCAAGTTAATTTGGACAAAGATTTAACTTTAAACAATGGTGCAAATTCTTCAATTCCAATACTTCTGCGAGCATTGAAACTTTCTCAGAACTCTTAAAAAATGTCAATTCTATTTATTTATCCTAAGTAACAATGGAAGTGTTGAGAGAGTATTTTCCCTAATATCTGCTCAATGGACAAAAGAACGAAATCGCATGCTAACGGAGACAGTCAGAGGTATCATCATGGTGAAATATAATTTCAAGGACATAAATGTCATGTTTTATTTAACGACACTCGCAACTGCAAAGGTTATATCAGCGTCGCCGGATGTGCCGGAATTTTGTCCCGCAGGAGTTCTTTTACATGCCAATAAATCTACTGACATGAGCCTATTGCATTTAAGCACACTTAAATGCCATCGACCTGGCCCGGGATCGAACCCGCAACCTTAGGCATAGATGGCCAGAGCTATACCAACTCGCCATCCAGGTCGACCTTCGAGGACATATCCTGTGAACAGTTCCATAGTTGTTTGTTACAAGATATAAGTTCGTCTCTTCAGACTCTTGTGCACAAAGTGTGTTCCACCGATAAGTAGGGTACAGATGTAATACTGATCCAGCAAGTAGTGAGAGAACTAAGGTAAGCCATTGTTTTTATCTTTAATTTTGTTCATACCAATTTTTAAAAAGTCCTCCTATTTTCAGCAATGTCCTATTATTTTGCATTCCATGTCCTCCTATAGAATTTCTTCTCATGCTAACCATAACTTTGTTTCAACTTGACTGCTTAGCAATTTAATACCACTCTCAGAAATGCTTAATGTTTTCATACTCAGGACGACAATAAATGGTTTGTACGAGTATATGTCTGAAAAACTTTAATGTGGTCCTGATATGATGTCGCAGTTCTAAAGTTTAAATTAAAGCGCGGTAAATTCTATACCACATATAACGACCAGTTATAAAAGTAAATTTGCACACAGTACTCGAACCTAGTGATGTTTACAGTGTCTCTAGTCGATTAAATATGCCCATTGTGTAATCCAATGCAAATAGCCGGATTTTCGGCAAGTTTTAATGAGTGACAGGAAGACGGGCAATGTAGAGCGAACGGTGTTGTAATGTTAATGTTATGTTTTATTTAACGACGCTCGCAACTGCAGAGGTTATATCAGCGTCGCCGGATGTGCCGGAATTTTGTCCCGAAGGAGTTCTTTTACATGCCAGTAAATCTACTGACATGAGCCTGTCGCATTTAAGCACACTTAATGCCATCGACCTGGTCCGGGATCGAACCCGCAACCTTGGGCATAGAAGGCCAGCGCTATACCAACTCGCCAACCAGGTCGACACGGTGTTGTATAACTTAACACTTTTCATACACACAGTCACTGTTTAGAACAATAAGTAGGTCGTAAGTCGTATGAATTTGAAGCCAACACTGATATCTCTCCAGTGTTTAATGAATCAAGAACATTACTTTGCATACAGGCATTGAGAACCAAGAAACGACTACCACACGCAAGCGATAGATGTTGCCTGGGTAGTTAAGGGGAGGCAGAGGTGAAATTTTGAACAAAACTGAATAAAAAATGAAAAATTTGTTTTTTTTTTATTATCTTTAACTTTCATATTCCGATGTTAGTTTTTGATTTTGTGCCCTTTAAAAGTATGAAATTAAAACCAAGATAACTGTATTACTATATTATTTCCATAATAAACTAATATTTATCATTATTTATATACCTTCTCTGAACATATAAATAAAAAGAAATATTGAACATTTCTTACAATATGGTGCATGGAGCATTTTATATCAAACGATATAAAGTTTTATAAAATTATTAATATTTACAGAACTATTGTACTTAGAAAGTTGAAACTTGGTATATCCATTACTAATAACATATTTAGTATCCATGATCAATTTCAAACAAATCGGATAAATTTTGTGTATTTTGAAATATTCACCTCTGCCTCCCCTTAAGCGAATATGTTTAAAACTCTTTTGTACACAGAAGAATAACGTCTGGTAGGCGTTCTGATATGTACAGGATACCTCTTCACAGACTTATTCCACAAAATAAACTGCTTTGCAAATGTACACTAAATAATAAAACTTATAGAACTAAAACCTTCAATAAATTATAGGCTATCAGTGGCATTAGCTTTGTGTGATACATGGGATAAATTACTATTCTTCGCCTCGTCTTCTCTTAATGGTTATTACTGAATGCTAAGTTCATCCGTCATTCTCTTAAACCAGAAAACTGTTCAGTTTCTTCTAAAGTAATATCATGTCTCATAATTTATTTCAGCAGTTCTGATGTCTTGAAAGTAATGGTGAGGTTGCAAAGTCTCTTCTGCTATCGCGTTTACAATATGTAACACGATTTTATATGTAATGTAGGAAAAGACTATTCAACTATGACAAGCAACAGATTTATCCCCCACAGACATAAAATGCATGTTCTTCTTCTCGCTAACTTATGCGTGCCTAGTGTTAGGGATTGGATCAAATATCTTCAGCAACATGACTAGTCAATGCCTGTAAAACTTTCGGAATCATTTTTACGACATTTACAGAACACACAGTAACAGAGATCAGGTTTTCTCTGACTCTCTTAATAACATTATAATTCCATATGCCAAAGGCGCATCTGCATTTTTTTATTATTTATTTAAACAGAAACGGTACAGGACTTCATTTAAATTGAATCACAGGTGTAAGCCTGATGTGTTCTAGCGTTACACTTCTTCAGGAGCAAGCAGCATTCTTTCTTGATAAGTGCGACAATAGTCAGCAAGCGGAAAAGTCGCGAAGTCGGATAAACTCGTAAGAAAAAAATACCGTACTGACGAAACACCGTTTAATTTTTGTCTTTAATCTGTGTTAGATAACGGAGAATGAACAATGCTCATTTCACGTTAAACATAATGTAGGAAAATTTAGTGACGTAAATTTTTATTGTTTTTGTTTTTAATATTGATGTTGTTGTATATAAGAAATTTCTCCATTGCAATAAAACTGTCAACGGTAAAGTTTAATATGAGTCTTGAAAAGGCTACGAAAAAGCACTCGGAGCAAACACACAGAAGAACAAGGAGTGCGTTCTCCAAGAACACATTCCACTCTCCCACACAGTACAGTCCGGCAGTTCCTGTTACTAAAAATACAAGTCGCTTTCCATCCTTCATATTCGTCTGACCTTGCCTCTCCGAAATTTTCTTGTCCTCAAAGATGAAATTCCTGCTAAAATGAGATCCAGGTATGATCGTAGAAGGTGCTCAACAGAGTCACATTTGAAAACTTCATAAATTCATGGAACCGTGGGAAAAAGCTGGGACTGCCATATTGTTGCCGAAGAGACTACTTCAGAGAAGGAAACAAATGTCATTTCAACCTGCTGTGACAAACATCACACTATATTTACTCGATTTTAAATTAAATTACAAATTATTGTTATGAAGGAAACTACAGAAAATTACGATTTACATAAAATCATTTTCATTCATATTTTAAGACGTTTTCTCCATAGGAAAAAAGAGATATGGAAACAAAATATAACAGGTAGTAAGTATGTCCTCAAAAGCCATTTCTTTTAAGAAATCATTATTTCCACAATTAAATTTTAGACTTAAGGTTAAGACTACTTACAAATAAATATATCATATTACTTAAACAATTAACTTAACACTAGTCTTTACGGGAATAATGCAGGATAAGCTATTTCGTGTGCAACAATTAATTTACAGTAGGACATGCGTAATTACGGATGTATGCCTCTAATTCAAAACTTCTTTAGTTTTTGGGGTTAGATATTCCCACACGGATTAATTCGTAAAATTAATTAAACTCTTGCAGTTTTGAATATATGCCTACAACAAAAAGGAACCACACTTTTCCGTCGTATGTTACTCTTCTGTATTAAGAGCACAGTCAAAATTTGTTCCTCATGCCAAACATTTTAATGCCAACCGGGATCATTTGTTCTTAGTGGTCGTGGCATACAGTTATTATCTGTTTTAGACATCCAGTTACCAAATCCATTTTTGTATTCGCAGGCGAATTTTAACCAATTATGTTTAGCCTACATTCGAACGGTTCATTTACACACGGCTTTGTTTAAGGGAAATATCTGCCTTCAGACAGATCACTCGCCGTTGTCATCATTCATAATACAGATTTTTTTTAAGGTTTGTGTTAAGTTTGAATTTTTGTGTTCCTCCATATATTGTGACACAAGTCCTTATTGAGCTGCATTAATGTAAAGTTGGTCAGTATAGCTTTTAGAGACCTCTACTGAAAAATGTACTACGTAAACTAAAACTAAAGAGAGGAAACAAAACTACTGTTAAAATAAAAGAAACTGATAAAAACTAATCTAATCCAAAGAAACTGAAACCAACCTAGAAAGATAAAACCAACATAAAAAAGAAATGAACCCTCAGAAACTTAAATTAATCTAAAGTTCTCTAACTTCAGAAAATTCAATCCAACCTAAAGAAACTGATACTAGCTTAATGAACTGAAACCAACCTAAAGGAACTAAACCTAACGTAAACTGAAAATAATCTGAAGAATATGAAACCAAAATAAACTGAAACCAATCTAAAATAAGTCAAACTAACTTATATAAACTGAAACTAGCACAATAAGTTGGAACTAATATAAACAAAGACTAACATGGAAAAACTGGAAGCAAACTAAAGAATCAAAAGCTACACTAAACAAACTGAAACTAATCTAAGGAAATTCTTAGTATAAAGAAATTTAAACTAGCCTAAACGAACAGAAAGTGACCTATATGAACTGAAACAAAGATAAGGAAACTCAAACTAACGTAAAGAAACTGAGATTAACCTAAAGAAATTGAAACTAACCTAAAGAGACTGAATTGCACCTAAAGAAACTGAAATCAATCTAAACAAACTGAAACAAAACTAACGAAATGGAAACCGACCAAAAGAAACAGAAACTCCCTAAAGGGACTGAAATTGACTTTAAAAATACTCTGACTTAAAAACCGAAACAAACCTAAAGGTACTCAACTGAACTAAATAAACTATAACAAACAAGTAAAAAGAAAACTAACAAACCGACACTATGCTAATGAAATTGAAATTAACCCAAGAAAATAAAACTAATTTGAAGAAAGGAAAACTAATCCAACCAACTACAAGTAATCTAAAGAAACTTTAAGTATGTTATGCAAATCAAAGCTTATCCACAGAAATTATAAATAATCTAAGGATATTATAAAACTAAACTGAACAAACCAAAATCAAACTAAGCAAAGGAAAACTAACTTGAAACTAAACTAAACAAACAAAAAATAAACTAATGGAGGTAAGATAAACACGAGCAAATCAAAACTAGCCAGAATACGTAAAGTAAAGTAAAAGAAATCAAAATCAACATGGACAACCAAACTAGAAGTAACCCAAAGAAAACATTCGCCTATGTCCGTTCCTCTGTGGAGGGAAGGTGTACGTAAGCTACATGTACCTGTAAGCTTTTTTGTACAGCGGCGAATTGTAAATGCGCCTTCAGGGCAAAATAAATGGCGTCATGACCTGAACTGTGTTTGCCATTCGGTTCTGTGGTTATTTTCACTCCACAGTTCTCTTGAATAGTTTCACAATGCATTCGTTTAAAAAACGCACCAATTCAATCTATTACAATTATTATCTTCTTCAGAATACTAAGTTCGCAATACAACATTTCTCCATAAAGATTGCATGCCAGGAAAAAGCATTTAATTTATCTGACAGTGAGGTTATCTCGATGTAAGATTATAAAACTGAATTTAAGGAAAAATATCCAATTTCTATTAACGCGGTTCCACTAAGGTCGACAAAAAAGTTTTATTAAAATATTTAATTTTGAAAAATTTTGAGAGATGCGGTGTAGAATTGTATCGTAGAAGATAAAAACAAAGTATAACATATCGTTAGCCACCGTAAATTTTCTTAATACTGGTTATTAACTTACAGTGCTATTCAAGCTGAAGGTTAAACTGCTCGTAACTTACATTGGCAGTGTCGGTTGATATAAAACTTATTGCCTTCTGTATGTAAATATAATTTTGAATCGCATAGCATGATTGCGTAATGGGATTTGTAGACCTACGTGAGCACACGGAAGTAATCATTATAAATTATTCAATATTTAAGCTGGAAATGTACAAAGAAATGCAGTCACATATTGATGTAATATTTATAGAATTGCAATTAATCGTTTAGACTAGTGGCCGTCACGTTCCGTGCTCTGTGACGTCATACCATGGAGCCGCCAATCTCTTTGCTCGGCAAACTCTGCATACTGATCACGCGTGGAGAGAAGGTTCAACTGAACAGTGGCGGTACGGCGCCTATGCACTGACAGAGCGCGATCCATTTTTATGAGGTAGTATGGAACAGCACAATTACAATACATTTGTACGAAAACAAAACTGTACAACGTGATAAAACAATGTAACAAAATATTTTTGTTTCTAATCAATATAATTTATAAAACAGTTATATTACCAGTTGTTCTGTATGGTTGTGAAACTTGGTCTCTCACTTTGAGAGGAACAGAGATTAAGGGTATTTGAGAATAAGGTTCTTAGGAAAATATTTGGGGCTAAGAGAGATGAAGTTACAGGAGAATGGAGAAAGTTACACAACGCAGAACTGCACGCATTGTATTCTTCACTTGACATAATTAGGAACATTAAATCCAGACGTTTGAGATGGGCAGGGCATGTAGCACGTATGGGCGAATCCAGAAATGCATATAGAGTGTTAGTTGGGAGGCCGGAGGGAATAAGACCTTTGAGGAGGCCGAGACATAGATGGGAGGATAATATTAAAATGGATTTGAGGGAGGTGGGATATGATGGTAGGGACTGAATTAATCTTGCTCAGGATAGGGACCAATGGCGATCTTATGTGAGGGCGGCAATGAACCTCCGAGTTCCTTAAAAGCCATAAGTGAGTAAGTAATCAATTTAATGTACTTACAATAACATGAAATTCATAATACAGCCAGCAGCAGAAGCGTTCGCATATATAAATGAGGCTCCGAAATTGCTATAAACATACAAATATAGAAATAAACACTTTAAGCCAGTGACCGGCGGAATCGGTGGTCTGTGACATCATCCCTCAGAGCAATCGTGCTCTCTTTTACGAACATCGGCATCCAGAGCTCTGAGGGCGAAGAATAGCTGATAAGCTTCAATACTGAACTCTACAGTGACGACCTATAGGCCTAACTTACATCTAATTTCGTGCATATGGCTATTTTATACAATTTTGCTCGTTTTTGTTTCCTTTTCGAGACAAAAATGGTTTTTATATGAAACATTCCTTAGCTTATTTTGGGAAAGCCATTGATTTAATTCCCAATATGCTCAGTCGGTTTAAGAGAGCAGTGTATTATGATAACAAATGACTGAAATAATTTTAGTTTTGTCTTTTAAATGTGTATAAATTTGATCCGAAAAAATTTAACTTTTCGTTTAGCAAAAGGAAATTTACAATGTTACATTCGTTCGGATGAAATTTCCGCACATTTAAAGGACAAAACTAATATTCTTTCAATCAATTATTAATCATAATACACCGCTCTCTTAAATTGAGTGAGCATATTGGGAATTAAACCAATAACTTTCACAAAAATCCTATGAAATATTTCATATACAATAAGGAAGTAAACACGAGCAAAATTGTATTTAACTTGCTTGTTTGAAATATCTCACAGAATAAGCCCCTGAAATTAATGACATTCCGTACGGGTCACCCTGTATAGATACAATACAACGTATAAATAAAATTAGAACTTAAACAATTCCCCTGAACCATACATTATACAACTGTAATAGCTTGCCGGTACGCGATTGCTGTACTCCTCTTCAGGTGTTCATCTAGTCCGACCTTGCTCCGACGTCAAAAATGCACAACCTTCCGACTACTGGTTTAGACATATTTTAAGGTGTGAGGCAAACTCAACAGTACAAAGCTTTTCTACTCACTCTTATCCTAGATATATATGTAACAGATAACACATCGCTATGTTAAAATCGGCAGCACATTGAAGAGAAAAACCGCCAGGATCGCCACCCGTTCGCCGTAAACGAACACGAGATGGCAGTACAGTCGCTAATGCAATTCAAATGGAAATTATGACGTGACTCCTTATGTAACAACTAGATGGCAGCGTAGTAAACCTGACAAAAGTTATTAACGTCAAAGCCTATAATGCCGACCTGTTATATATATATATATGATCTAGGCTCTTACATAATACTACATGAAAAAGTAAACTTAAATATTCATATAATAAACATATCTCAAAATCAAATTATCTTTCAGTTATCGGAAATAAGAATCATCCTTGACGCGAACACTGACCGAATTATTCAGAACGGAAGGGGAGAAAAAGTTATTTACTTCACATTTTTTTAGGGATATACGAATTATAATTTCACAATTTATAGGGAAAACGGTACGTAATCTTACTCTTTCTTAAAATAACACAAAATATCTCATATAATGTAAAATTCTCCATAAACGTGAATGTTTGTTATGACAACGCGCAAAAAGTATAGCGGCGAACAATAATTGTGTTTGTGGAATAAATTCAAAATTGTAAAATAGTATTAAGAGCTTAGATAAATTGTTAAATAAGTGTCGTCAGTTTTTTTTTTTTATTTGGATGCAGTGAATGTTAGAGAGAAAAAAAATTGCATTTTCACATCTCTCCTCTTGATCTATTACTTATCAGTTTCATTTTAGTTACCATCCACAAAGTACATATGCTGCTTTATATAAAATTGCATAATTTTAATTCAGTCTGAACTCTTCTGTTTTCGCATGTGAACAATGCATTGTATATTGCAGTATTTTAAAGATAATTAACAAGGGGAATTTTTCAGGTTAACTTAAATAGTAAAAATACAATAAAAATATCTGCCAAACAGATATGGTTTTATGCGTCTGAATTAAACTTCGTAATTTTTCGAAATAGTAGTAGCTGTTAATATTATGATGGAATATGTTATAAATTCTAATTATTGGCTGGTTTGGAATTTGGTAATCACTTGAACTGAAAAAACACACATAGTTGGGTCACTGAGAAAAAACTGCTTACTGAAGGATGCACTGGAAGGAATGGTGAACGGGAGAAGAGTTAGGGGGAGAAGAAGATATCGATGATAGACGACATTAAGATATATGGATCATTTGCGGAGACTAAGAGGAAGGCAGAAAATAGGAAAGGTTGGAGAAAGCTGGGTTTGCAGTGAAAGACCTGGCCTTGGGCCAATGTATATATGAGTCCTATTCCAGCCAAACCAGCGAAATACGCAATTAAGATTTTCGCAATAGTTGATAGACTACCTGTAATCTTTAAATTTACGCGGGAACCTAACCCGAAGTGACATTTGTGTTTATACTCCAATGTGTTTATGTTTATTTTTACTGTGCACATTTTTATTGCATTATCGGCTTCTGTTTTTGTGTGATTCGTATTTGATTCTAACAACATTAATATATATTCCACTGTGTTTATTTTTATTTTATAAGGTAAATTTTTATGTAACTACGTGTTTTGATCTCATTATGCACCTAAACCGTATCAGTATGTAATTACTTAAATCCGATCCAGTTGTATGTTCAACTATGTAAGCAAGTTTTAATCCTGGTTAAGTGTAAGAGAAGACCTTACGGCCTTAACTCTGCCAGGTTATATAAAGCCATTGTTATTATTATTATTATTATTATTATTATTATTATTATTATTATTATTATTATTAGGCTATTAATATTATTATTTAAGTAGAAAACATTGCTCACGATGAACAAGAATACAGCAGGAGTAGTTGTAAGAGGAGGCGAACATAAGATGTTTAAATTAGATCAGTGGTCGTTAGCACTCGCTGAAATGGGTAAAAGGTAAGCGGAGCAACGTGGTATGACCCGTCGTGCAGCAGGAAGTGGTAGAGAGCATACCCGCCAGCAGCCATGGATGCACCATAGTGCAGTCTCTTCTACGCGGATAAGAGACGCTAGCCCGAGGGTGCAGTGTGCTGATGACCGCTGAAGTGGATTAAAATAGCTATACATGAATTCATATACTCGTATTTATAGTAATGCTTTATGACTTTCAGATATAGTAATAAATACTTAAATGGTGTATTAAACATTTAATTTGCATTTGCTATTCATGTTTTAGTGATTAATTAGTATCGAATACTATTGTAATCCACGCGACTACGGACGAATAAAAATATCACATGACTACTGAAGGGTTATTTTGCTAATAAGGTGAATGTGCAAGTAATGCAACAGAGCTCTGCACTGCCCGTTATACTGTCACTTACCAAGGTCTGCTGAAACATCCGGTAACTGTGCATACGCGCATATTTAATCGACTACAGACAATTTAAATATTAATAGGTTTGCATATTGTGCGAAAATATACTATTATAACAGGTTGTTAGTCTACATGTGGTGTAGAATTTACGGGGGATCCCGACTGCGCGCAGACCCAAAATTTTACCTGCTCTGAAGTGGTCAACTGCGCGCGCGCTCACTTTTCGAAATATGTCAACTGCACGCGGTGGTCAAATTTGAGTCAAGTCAACTGCGCGCGGAGAAAAACACAAGTTAAATTGGCACTACAGCATTTTCTTTCCCATTTTCAGAGACTTAGGACTCTCTATGTCTGCCAAGCTACACCAGTCATAGGTATGGTTAAAATGCTTTGTCATATTCTCATGCCCATAATAGTGCATTCGTCAAGGTATTTAAAAAGACACGGAAACTATTTTCATTCCTTATGATAATAATAAGAAACGCTTTTTAAAAGATTCAAACGTGTCATAGTTCCATTTCTGTACTTTAAAATCAGTTCTTGCATATACTGCACATGTTTTTCACGTTTATTGTTAGATCGTGAGGCCTATCTGTATCATTCAGTTTAATGTAGGTGGTTGTGCGAGTTTCAACGATAGTATCAACAAAAAAATATATATGTGGATGTTCACTGTGAAAATTAAAAAGCCCTGTGGAATGCCTCAGAAGCATTAGTTGTTTATTTCAGAACTTATAGTATTGGAAGCCCAAATTTGGGGCGGAAACCCACATTCTGAATCTATGAAGTTCGTTGTCAAAAAATCAGCAAAACATGTAACATTTTCACTGTCGGGCTTAATACTCATTAAATTTTCAATAAAAGCATCCCCAACTTCGTCGGAACAAAGAAAATCCAAAACCAAACACCCAGTGTAACCATTTACCTATATCAGTGTTACTTTCTTTATAATCGGAAGATAGCCCTAACGCCTGAATTTTCCTTCACCAGGCCTGCGTCAAATGAAATCTACAACCTACTATTGATGAAAATGGCCACACCTGACTAACTGCTTTGTGTATAGCTACTTCGAAATCAGACACAATGATTGACGGTTGAAACTTAATATTCATATCATCACAAACATTTACGATTTTAGTTAATACTTTTTCGTAAGTAACTGCTGTTTTGTTTGACAACAAACAAAATACTAAGGAGATGTACTGATCATTGTTTGAAACATGAATTGTAAATAACTGATAAAAAAAATTACAGCAGTAGTCAAAGGTACCGTCAATAAAAATTTTGTTACTCTCACAAAAACTGACTAATGATAACAGTGCTGCCAACAGTTATGTGCAAACATTATCAAGTTGCAAATAAAACACTCACTCGCAGTCCACCTGTTTACAGCATACCTCATCTCGCGCAGTCGACCTGTTTGCTCAGGTAATGCTGAACTTGTTCTCGCGCAGTTGATCGAACAGTAAACCTTTTCGCGCGCAGTCTGCACACACCCAGAATTTACAAACTTGAATTGTGGGATGATGTCAGGACTACATTAAAGTTTCTCAGACGAAAAGAAATCATTTATTACGGCGTTCTGAGTATGAAAGAATTAAGCACTTCTGGGAGTGGTATTAGGTTACTCAGCAGCCAGTTTGAAACAAAGATAAATATTGATTGAATTTTAAAATGTATTATCCATCAGAGAGGAAGTAAATGAGAACTGAGACAGGTGAATGTGAGATCAGCAGTCGACTGGTTACCTTGTCCCTCATCGGGCTGTCGAGCAAATTCAACCAAATTTTCTGGCACGAATCTGTTTTCTGACGTCGGGTTTTTCATAGAGATTCATGGGCAGAGATTTAACAATAATAAAGTAGAGAAGATAACAATAATAAATTGTGAGATATTAAGGGGTTAGGTACAGCTCACAGCAGTAAAATTTTTGGAAATATTTAACATTTTTTTCCTCCATTACTGTATCTTGTACAATAATGAAAATTGGTATGTGTAAAACACTTTCCCTCTGCTATATTAAAAAAATATATTTTTACGATTAAAAAAATTATTTATGTATTTTTTAATTCAAAATAGGGCACTTCACTGTGCAGTGATGCCTTTTCCTCATAACTAATAAACTTTTCAACTTTCTCATCTTCTCTCTCTTTCATTTTATTGCTGAAACTCATGTTCACAATATCATGCTCTTTCAACTACATTCCTTAATAAATAATGTATTTTATTCTTTTGTGTTAGAAGAAAATACTGATCTTTGACCATTTTTAAGTAAATTTATTTTTATCAGACAATCTATTAAAAGTAGAGAAGTGATTTTCCATCGTATTGTAGATATGACATGCATAAATAACATAAAAAAATTCATTACAGAATGTTGGATAATTTTTTAGTTATGAGGGAAACGCTTCATCACTGCACAGTGAACTGCCACCATTTTTAATTTAAAAATAATATATAAATATTTTTTATCGTAAAAATATTTTTTTCATATAGCAGAAAGATAGCGTTTTACACATACTAATTTTCATTATTGTACATGATACAATAATGGAGGGAAAAAATGTTGAATATTTTCAAAATATTACTGCTGTAAGCGTACCTAATCCCTTAAGTACTATATTTCACATATTCATCTTACACGCATTCCTCTCTTTTTACAAAGGCGAATTAGTATGTAAATTACAAATTCAATTAGCGATATACTGTACATTCCTGAATAAGGCTCCTGAAATTATCGTAGCTAGATAGAATTATTATTACAGGCTTGCGCACAAATAAAACAAAAAAAGCAGCAGTTGCAAATGGCGATGTCTCTGCACAAGTGCACCATTACCGGTATAATCCAATCATTGATGCATATTTTGTCCCGGGCTGGTTATGATGCACGCAAGGTTCATCATCCGTGACTATAACGACTAGCATACTCTCCTCTTAATCTTGTCTGCTCGAATCAACTCACTAACCTGTCATTGCACATTTGCCTTCGTGACAAACTCAACTGTGCGACCGATTCTGTGTTCAATATTTGGCCGCCCTTCAGATACATTCTGCACCCAACTGTAGACATTTTAACGTGACAAACAATGCTCAGCATACACGGGCAGCATTTCTTTGTATATGTTCTTTGCTGCCAGACATTTTCCCAGAAAAACACACAACAGAGCGCTCCTCAACAATGGTACACTTGTGCACAGGTAAAACCAGCTTTCAACTGCTGCGTGTTTGTTTCGCTTGTGCTGACATCGGACACCTTGACACTTGGATGATACGGCACTGCCACTTAGCGGTGTTAGTTTCAAGATCGTCAATAAAAAGGTAGGACACTAATTCGATTATTTTGTAACTTCTAACTCGCCTGTGTGTGTTATTAAAGGAAATGAAATTGCAAATCACTTTTCCATAATGCTGGTTTTAATTGATTGATTAAATTACATGTGGAGGGCTGAAGACTCAGCGTTTAGATCATTCTCTGGATCACACATTATCATCTGGTGTGCCGTGAGGTAATGAAAATAGTTAAGGTTTTCGTGGCAAAATTGGAAAAATAAGAGAAGAGAATGACTGACGTTGTAAGGTCAGTAAAGTTACAATATCGTATCAACTTTGAATTGAACCGAATTGAATTTGAATTCGAATATAATTGAGGGACGGGATACTACAACCCATCACTGCGACCTTATTAGATCTATTGCGCTAATCCTCAAGCTAGGCGCATTCCCAAACAAAACCACCTGACCACACGAAGGTTAGCTGCGTATCTAGGTTACTACCGGGCAACTCTACTCGTCGCTAGAACAGTCCCCTACATGTGAACATCACGACCAGGCTTAGAGACTTTAGACCCGATAGATGAAAACAGTGCGATTTCAAGTTGGAAAGCAGGACGGTAGTGGGTGGGGCAGTGAGGGTAGCGACCTACCTGTCGTCCCATGCGCTTTATTTACTCAGTCATACTCATAAGGCAGGGAGAGGAGGTACTGTTCTGACAATAAAAACAGTCCTGTACACCTAGTTCACTTTATCAGAAGAGAGCATAGGAGATAGCTAGTAGTCTACTTTTGATCTGTGCATCTATGTGATTAGTTTAAGAATATATGCGATATTCTGTGACATAAAAGATATGCTAGCAGGGAAGAAGTCTACGGACACTGCTGGGTTAGCGAAAATAGATTTCAATGACTTAGCGTTTTTTCGTTTTGCATCCATTACATCATCCACACCTGTGGAGTAACGGTTAGCGCGTCTGGCCGCGAAATCAGGTGGCCCGAGTTCGATTGCTTGTCGGGGCAAGTTACCTGGTTGAGGTTTTTTTCTGGGTTTTCCCCTCAACCCAATGTGAACAAATCCTGGGTAACTTTCGGTGCTGGACCGCAGACTCATTTCACTGGCATTATCATCTTCATCTCATTCAGACGCTAAATAACCTAAGATGTTGATAAAGCGTCGTAAAATATCCTCCTAAAATAAAATAAATCCATTACATCATGTGATGTAGAGAGGAGCGTCTCCCAATATAAACTTTATCTTGCCGACTACCGCAGAAAATTTAGTTTTGAGACCTTCAGAATGTGTGTTGTAGTAGGCTACATTGCAACAGTACCATGTATTGTACATCATAAGTTGTGTATATTGTGTAGGATTATTATGTATGTTGAGTAAGTATTGCACTTGTGCTTATGACAGAAGCCGAAAGGAAATGCATATTAATTTATTTTGAAAATTTCGCATTATAGGTTTAATAGATCACATCTTGATAGATAAACGGAGACACACTAGTATAGTAGATATTCGAACTTTCAGGGGTGCAGACTGTAATTCTGACCATTATTTGGTGATTGGAGAATTAAGAGAAAGATTATCAGTAGCCAAGCGAGTAGAGCAACAAGTTAATATTACTAAATTCAATATTTTGAAATTAAAGGACGAGGAAGCTAAGCAAAATTATCAGGTCGAAATTTCGAATAGGTTTGCCACTTTAGAAAGTTCCGACGAAGTTGAGAAAGAATTAGATGTTAATAGCGTGTGGGAAAATATCAGAGATAGTATCAAAATTGCAGCTGAGCAGAGCATAGGTTATTATGAAACTAAGAAAAAGAAATCGTGGTTTGATGAAGATTGTTGCATGGTAGTAGAAAGAAGGAAACAGGCAAAATTGAAATTCTTACAGGATCCAGTTGAGGAGAAGAGAGATAATTATTTCAATGAAAGACGGGAAGCAAGTCGTACACTTAGGAATAAAAAGAGAGGTTACTTGAAGGAAAAACTGAATGAGGTAGAAACAAATAGTAAGAAAAAAACATTCGAGATTTATATAAGGGTATAAAGGAATTTAAGAACGGATATCAGCCAAGGCTAAACGTGATCAAGGATGAGAATGGTGACTTGCTTGCAGACGCTCCATCAATCCTAAACAGATGGAAAAATTATTTTGCGCAACTACTAAATGTACATAGGCCAAATAGAAATGATCGGGACGAAATTGAAATACAAACTGCTGAGCCATTTATACCCGAACCCACACCTTCTGAAGTCGAAATTGAAAATAGAAAATCTGAAAAAGTACAAGTCTCCAGGTATTGATCAAATTCCAGCAGAATTAATACAAGAGGGTGGAAGGGCATTATCTAGCGAAATTTATAAACTTGTACTTGCAATTTGGGAAAAGAAAATTGTACCAGAACAATGGAAGGAGTCCATAATCGTACCTATTTTTAAGAAGGGGGACAAGACTAACTGTAGTAAGTAACTTTCGAGGAATATCACTTTTGTTGACGTCGTACAAAATTTTGTCGAATATCCTTTTGAGAAGATTAACTCCATATGTAGATGAAATTATTGGGGATCATCAGTGTGGTTTCAGGCGTAATAGATCGACTATTGATCAGATTTTTTGTATTCGACAGATATTGGAGAAAAAATGGGAGTTTAAGGGTACAGTACATCAGTTATTCATAGATTTCAAAAAGGCATATGATTCGGTTAAGAGGGAAGTATTATATGATATTCTTATTGAATTTGGTAATCCCAAGAAACTAGTTCGATTAATTAAAATGTGTCTCAGTGAAATATACAGCAGAGTCCGTATAGCCAGTTTCTATCTGATCCTTTTCCAATTCACTGCGGGCTAAAGCAGGGAGATGCACTATCACCTTTACTTTTTAACTTCGCTCTAGAATATGCCATTAGGAAAGTTCAGGATAACAGGCAGGGTTTGGAATTGAACGGGTTACATCAGCTTCTTGTCTATGTAGATGACGTGAATATGTTAGGAGAAAATACACAAACGGTTAGGGAAAACACGGAAATTTTACTTGAAGCAAGTAAAGCGATCGGTTTGGAAGTAAATCCCGAGAAGACAAAGTATATTATTATGTCTCGTGACCAGAATATTGTACAAAATGGAAATATAAAAATTGGAGATTTATCCTTCGAAGAGGTGGAAAAATTCAAATATTTGGAGCAACAGTAACAAATATAAATGACACTCAGGAGGAAATTAAACGCAGAATAAATATGGGAAATGCGTGTTATTATTCGGTTGAGAAGCTCTTATCATCCAGTCTGCTGTCCAAAAATCTGAAAGTTAGAATTTATAAAACAGTTATATTACCGGTTGTTCTGTATGGTTGTGAAACTTGGACTCTCACTCTGAGAGAGGAACATAGATTAAAGGTGTTTGAGAATAAGGTGCTTAGGAAAATATTTGGGGCTAAGCGGGATGAAGTTACAGGAGAATGGAGAAAGTTACACAACGCAGAACTGCACGCATTGTATTCTTCACCTGACATAATTAGGAACTTAAAATCCAGACGTTTGAGATGGGCACGTATGGGCGAATCCATAAATGTATATAGAGTGTTAGTTGGGAGACCGGAGGGAAAAAGACCTTTAGGGAGGCCGAGACGTAGATAGGAGGATAATATTAAAATGGATTTGAGGGAGGTGGGGTATGATGATAGAGACTGGATTAATCTTGCACAGGATAGGGACCGATGGCGGGCTTATGTGAGGGCGGCAATGAACCTTCGGGTTCCTTAAAAGCCATTTGTAAGTAAGTAAGTCAGGTTTTTTTTATTTTAATGTACCGGTATGTAAACATTAATTTTTTGGTCCTATAGAATTTTTTCCTCTAACAATCGTTTTACTTTAATGTTTGATAAATTAGTTGCTTTTTTTTGGAACGTCACTGTACAGCACCAGCAGACTGGACTGAACTGGGTTTCATGTACACATGTCTCTTCTTCTGCCGACTCCCATCCCCCTCTAACACAGTGAAAAAGCTGCCTATAGTATGGACTTAGTAAACTTATTCTATCGGGTCCAAAATATCGATGTCTGATCATGACAAATTATTATGTTAGAGAAAAACTCATCTCTACCTGTACACATTTTTATCAGCAACTGCAATAATTTAAAAATCATGCAACACGGTTTGTAAATTTCAGATAAAACTACGGAATTCGTGACTGAGGTTGTATGCAGGTGCACTGCAGGTGTGCATTATTCTGCGGGCATATAAACCTAAACCGCGTAATGCAAGGCCTCCTTCACTTCCAACCCGGAGAATACAGAGCCAGAATGTCTGCTTGCGGTCTGTGTCTCACTCTGATTCTTGCACTTGGTGCCACTGAAGGACTCATCCGGTAAGAAATATAACTCACAACTTATTTCCTTATCTAGTAGCACAAATCATAAAGTCTCTGCCAAGTATCATGGGCCATATGCCATATAACACACCATCAAACTTACAAATTCTCTGCAAAGTGTCAGCAACGGGGGAAAAATCTTTACGAAGTGGCACCAACAAACCACAGAGACTCTACACAGTAGCAGACACTATTTTCAGTCTCTCTACGAAGTAGCAGAAACCATTCATGGAGTACTATGAAGTAGCAGGAACCAGTTATCAGGTTTCTATCAAGTAGCAGCAACTAGTAATATAATTTGTATCACGTAGCAGCAAATAGCCACAGTGTCTGTATCAAGTAATAGAAATCAGTCACTAATTCCCTATTAAGTAGCAGCAATTAGTCTGAGAAGCCCTATCAAGTAATGGCAATCATGAAGCCTCTATGAAGTAGTATCAATCAGCAACCCGTAAGATAATCTATGTCAACTATCAGCAACCAGTAACATAATCTATATCAAGCAGCAGCAATCAATAACAGAGTGTCTGTTAAGTAGCAGCAATCGTAAGATAATCTGTGTCAACTATCAGGAACCAGTAACTTAATCTATATCAAGTGGAAGCAATCAACAACAGAGTGTCTATAAAATCGTGGGGAGAAAATCGTCCAATTTCTACATACAAGAAATGGAAAAATAACAAATATCTCTCAAATAGCGAAATTGACAGACTTGATCTCCGAATCCCTGTCAATAGTCTACATCGTCAAGTTCTCCCAGCTTTTCCTTCTTTTTACATTTATTACATGTATCTGAGATATATACGAGTATATATCATAGCATTCTTACTAGATATAATCGAATAGAAGTTATCTAGGCCTATAATGTGGTAAAACCACAACATGTGTGCCACCACTTAGCAATTACAGCAAGGTGTCTATCAAGATGTACTCATCTCTTCTTTTTATGAACTAAAAATTAGCCGCTCGGGCGTGGGTTCGATTCCCGCTTGGGCTGATTATTATCAGGTTCGTTTTCTTCCGATGTTTTCGCCAACCATAAGGCGAATGTCAGGCAATCCCTGGCAAGCCTCGGCCTCATTTCGCCAAATACCATCTCGTTATCACCAATTTCATCCACGCTAAATAATCTAATAGTTGATAGCGTCGTTAAGTAACTGATTAAAAGAAGTCACTGGAGCTGACAATTCCGATTTCCAGTAGGCCTAATTTAATTTGATCAAATCAATCACATCGGAAAAGGAATCTGAATTGTGTATTGTATCTTCAACAGGGTGCCACTGACAAGAGTTCAAAAAGGCCAGTCACTACAAGCAAGGGATGGCACCAATGTGGCATTGACAAATGTAAACAATGTAAGCATCGCATTCAATAATTGAACTGAGTCTGATTTACTATGCCTTAAACATTGGTAAAATAAAATGTTATTAATTGCAGATTATGTACTTAGCAGAAATTCTGGTTGGAGCACAACAGCAACCGTTCAAAGTTCAAGTCGACACTGGATCCTCTAACCTCTTTATCCCTTCTCCGAACTCTGATTCCTGTGGTAAGATCAACTGTTGCAAATTATTTTAATGAAAGTTTCACGATCCCTTATATCTTCCAAATGTCGGTCTAATATGTGCAATAATATTGCCTATCTCTTTCATAATCACTTTTACATTATGTTTATTATTAGACAATTATATCTCGTAGGCATTGATTTTCTATGATCTATATTATTTTTATTATTTGCCCTTCTAAAGCTTGCCTATAGACACAGAATAACACACAATTTACAATAATGGTTATGAATGGGCACATTAAACGTAAAAAACATAGATAAAAATTGAAGATAAAAACACAGACTGTCAATCACAAATATATAATTTTGACAAAAAAGTGGACTGTTTACCATGATATGATATGATATGATATGATATGATATGATATGATATGATATGATATGATATGATATGATATGATATGATATGATATGATATGATATGATATGATATGATATGATATGATATGATATGATATATGATACATTTGTCAGCCAACTTTATAACTCACAGGTATGATGGACCTTCACATTTCTGCTTTTCGATCCACCATCTCTTTATATCTATCACTCTTTTCTATTTATACATTCATTTGCCGCGGAATCAGATAACAGGAGTGCCTCATCGCTTTGAGTTACATTGAGTTTGCATAATTTTACCTTTTGAAAAGTGGAAACTGTTTGAGTGAAAAGAAACAAAACATAAGGAATGTCTTTCTATAAATGTATATATAACACATATCCTTTCCCTTCTTCCGGCCTTTCAGATATTGTGTAATCTTCATTATAAGGATTAAGCTTTAACAAATTCACAGAGTGATAACTTTAAAAATATTTGAAATAGGGCTCTGAAGATTTCACTGGCAAATATCTTTACGCTGTGGCTACAACAACAACTAATTTGTTTCTAAATTTCTGAGATACTCTGTATAATGTAAGTCCTGTAACAACCCTTAATTCTCAAATATTTTATCTTCCTACACTTTGCTCGTTTTCTTAGTATTTAGAAAGTCGTGGAAGATGCAGTGTCAGATCCACACAATATGTGGGAAAATTAAAATAAAAAAGTATGATGGAATATAATAGGCTACTGTACATGTTTTTCAAGAGATAAATTTCATTTTCAGGCACGTTTAATAATTTCCAATGCCAAAATTATGTTTCTAATGAAGACATCACATTGAAATATGGAAGTAACGCAGTACAAGGCCCGGAATGCGAAGACACAGTCACGGTAAGTAAGGAAGGATTTCCTTGGTTAGGTGTGAAAAAAGCAAAGCCAAAAATCTTAACCGAAACAAAAATTTCAAAGACTTAATAAACAAAGCAGGTAGCTTTACTATCTCATGAGAAATACGATTCCAATACTGGAACCTGTAGGCCAGTCATGTCAACTGATGCCCATAGGCGCAAGCGCGCGGTTTAGAGCTCAGGAGAGCCTGAGCGCTTTACAGCGGAAAGAAAAGAGACAGAGGAATTAGGCAGTATATGTCGCTTGGTCTAGCTATAAACAGGGATGACCAGCACTGATTCAATAGATAAAGGGAAGAGAATTTATTAAAACTGTGTCCATGTTAATTTTTAGATTTGCCTGAGAAGTATAATTGCATTATAAGAATGTAAGTTTTAATCTTAATGTTCATTTTTTCACAAGTTTGCTTTTTTATTCGAAAGGAATATTTTCTCTACTTTTTTTTTTTACAGAGAAGTGAAATTATCAGATATGTTTGTTTAGTAGCCTTACAGGTACTGAAACAATTTTCGTAAATTTAATATAACTTATCGTAAATACGTATAACTGAAGACAGTGCATTGCAAATTTTGAAAATATTCGCATTGAAAATGTTTGTAAGGAAATTAATATTAAGAAAGCAACTATTGTTACATCACAAACAAAAGATACGTGCCCATATCTTGTAAAAAAGTCAACTCTATAGCTTCAGCAGATCTCGAGAAAATAATTTAATATTCTGATGATAGGAAGTTGGGCACCAATATCACCTTAAAAGCATAATGCGATGAGTTTTGTTATGGGTTCACTTAAAACATATACCTAGGCAACTTCGCTTTGTACTGGGATGTTGTTTTGATTAGTTTATTGATTACTTTCATAAGGCTAAGGATACCGTCAATATCAATTCCAACTTACCATGTCATACTCAGTCTCTTTCCTGTAATATCACTTTCTTTATGAATGATGTGTTTCATTCACTTAGTAGCCTATAGTATGGTTAAACTATTATGGAATTTATGTGAATATTCCTTCTTAAATCTTTATTATGTTATTATCGTTTAAAACATAACTGCAATATTAAGAAATTGGTTTAAATAGGCTACTTTTGTTTTACAAACAATATAGATAATATCATACAGAGAGAAGCCATATAAAAATAACGACATAAAATTTCACGTTCCGGTTTAAGTTTGTACACCACTGTCTTCTTAATCCAACAGGCTGCTTATTCATATCTTATTCATATACATAATCCTTCCTTCTTCCATATCTAGCGCTTGATGCCCACGCACGACGTCAAGGTCAGAAAAATGCGCTTGCTTTGACATCACTGCTGTAGGCGACTACTTTAACACAGAATAAATTCAATCTAAATACAGAGTTACAAGGGTCAAGTGTTATTGTTCGTAATTAAAATCATTGTTAGTCAATAATGGGATGACGGAGGGAGAAATAAGTAATACTAAAATGATTCAAATGCACAGGATCCATTATAGGCCTACTATAGATAAATCCGAGATGTGTAATATGGACACATTTTACCGACTGGAGTAGATACGATTAGTTATTGCATTTTAAGCGAAGTGTTCTCGGTTGCCTAAATGTTTCGAAGAAGTAGCAACAGTAGGACCTTATTTAAGGTCGCTGCCAACCATAGAATTAATACAGCTTCGAAATTCATTGTGTGCGAAATATTACCGACGAATTGTGCCTGAATCATCCATCTGGGGCAGGTTACTTTACGTACAGTTGTAGTACGCATTTATAAAGGATGGATGGTAACCTCTGCACTAAAATGAAACTGGTAATAGATTATGAGGAGAGATTTGAAAAATCGAAATAAGTTTTTCTCTAACATTCACCGTTTTAGAGGAAATCCTTATGTTCCTATGAAGCATTTGGTAACATCACGGCTGTTGCAATAACTCTAGCAAGCGCGGCCTGCACTCCTTACTTCCCCCTCCCCCTCTGCTGTACTCAGTCGGTAACACGCGACGTGCATTGCGTTGCAAGATTTATTTAAACGATTTTCGATATTCAATTTAAATTCATACAGTAGCAAAACGGTTTAATTAGCAGAAAAAGATTCAGATTATTTTTACCTATATGTTTATATAGCAATCAGCCATTTTTCTCTCGAGCCATTACCGCAATAGAGCGCTGCAAACATTAGGTAAAGACTATTATTTCCTGCTTCATCGAAGGAAAAGTGTAATAAAAGTTTTGTTATATTTAACATGTAGAATCACCTCTTAAGTTTGGTGCAGAGATTACCACCCACTCTGTATACCTTTAGCCTTCATTTTAAGTGTTCGCAACAAACGCACGTAGCTCATTCGCCTCGTGCGCTAGATTAAATCAAATCGTTCTTGCCACTGCTCAGTGGTTACTCGTATACAGAGTGTTTCCGAGGTGGTGTTACTAACTTTCAGGGATGATGGCGAAGGGCACATGTATCAATTTCAGATAAGGAACCATGGTCCGGAAATGACTGAGTCGAAAGTTATGAGCAAAAATAGTTGTGTGGAAATGGAATTGTAATTTGGCACCACATGCCCTCCTTCCCTTAACTTTTGGAACAGTCGTGGAAAAATGGTATAGGTCGGACGTCTCTTACGTGGGTACTTCGCCCGATACAATCTGTGAGCTTGTCTACTGGTCCCATTGGTTCATCCGTATTCGAAAATCAGGTCTGCTTATTCCGCTCTCGTGTACTCCTCCATTTCACTAAGACTGATCGACTGGTCACTCCAACTTGTACATATACACTGCTGTCTACAGGACCGACCATATCCGTTACACATTACGCCATCTGCATTGCTTTAGTGTAGTTTCCAGTCCCCATACCTCAAACAGCGCAGTGAATGGAATACTGTAAGTAGACAATGTAACCAACGTCAGATGAATACAGCATGTGTAAGATGTATAGATAAATACACATAAATAAGGTGTACAGAGGAATAAAATTATTTTATTTCCACACAACTATTTTTGCTGGTAACTTTCGACTCGGTCATTTCCGGACCAGGATTCCTTATCTCAAATTGATATATGTGACCTTCGCCATCATCCCTAAAAGTTTATAAAACCACCTCGGAAACATCCTGTATAAAACAGTACAAAACATTGCAAGTCTTAATGAAAACAAAACTAGTTTATTTATTACATGCAATAGGAATTAAAAGCTCAAAGTTATGAATAAGAAAGTAATTTCTTTTCCTTTTTTTTTTAATGAGCTTTGATCTTTTTCTGAAACTTGCAGTTCTTTTCTATTAATAATACATGAATCTATATTTACGCCTCCATCCATACTAATTTCGACACAAAATTCGTTATGACGATAATATGTTACTACATTTACAAACTTTATACCTTGGCAGGTTCTTATCGTGTTAAACAACTGGTAGGAATAAAAAGCGCATTCATAGTATAAATAAATCAAATACAACCTACAATAAACGAATGGAACAACCGGGCCCAACTTCAAGATAAGCGTTCAACGAGACTTCTGCCATTGAATAGCAATTATACTTCTCTCCTCCTCTGACGCCTGTCAAACATTATGGAACGAAATATAGTAAGAGGTATACATGCAAGTGTTTTGACATTTGTTTAAGAAATGTTCTTATAAAACACAATATTCTATTTACTTTTCCCCTGAGTTCATAACATTGTGATAAATTTGACACGTATTTTAGGGTATTATGTTTCATGAATTGTCGTACTATGAAACGTCTGTCAGTTTAGACCAGGCCTGCACAAGGTTTGCGATCTCCGAATCGGCTCACAGCTCGCGAGCGGAATGCAGATATTGGCTGCGCTCTGTATAAGGGTGGACTGGAAGAAGGGATGATTTCGTACAAAATGTACACAAAAGGAAGTACTAATACGAATTCCCGTTCAGTGTTTACAAAATTATCTTGGACTATTATTAATTAAGAGACTTCGTGGAATTGCCACGAGAATCGTAAGGTTTACTACGCACGCGGTATAGACTGTATGGGAAGGGGACGTGCAGCGGATGGAGTAAACCTCTTATGTAAACACTGAGCAGTATACTACGGTTACAATAAAACCTGTATTCTGCATTCAAGAAATGTAATGAATGATAATTGAAGTAGGAAATGTCTAAACATGTAAATACACAATTATTTTATAGTGAGATATATTAACTCAAAATTTAATGTAAGATATTCACATCATCCTTGAATATGTGCATTGCAGTGAACAGTTACGTACATTTTGAGCGATTGCAAAGTGAACCTCCTCCGATGGTCACTCAAACAGTTTTTATATTGAGAAAATGTACGTTCAACATCACACGATGTAATAGGTGCATATTTTAAGAACGGAAAGTCACTACTTTTTAGTACACCAACTTCAGACGTCTTGTCGTGACCTAATAGTACATCATTTATAATACGAAGTTGTGAATAGGCAGAATTTTTAGCAATAATGTTTCTCTACTTACATTTCACTTTCACTTTTTCTGAAATTAGTGAATTATTATTTTAGATAACGGTTTGTGATACTTTATACACTATATTAAGGGCTTCTGAGAGTTGTAGTTTAGACGATTCTAACAGGGTGATGCTTTTGGACATGATTTTAAAATTAGAATAAATGAACAGAACACCTTCCAATAGCTGTTCAGAAGGCAATGATTTTACAGATGCAACAGCGGAACTGTCTGTGCTATCCAATGCATCAGTTACCTCCACTATTTTTCCGTAATATTTTGCATAATAATTAACAGCATCCAACCCCGTTTTCCAACGGGTCAAGACTGGCTGCGGGGGTAAGGGTATTCCAGGGGCAATTGTTTGGAACAGCAACACACTCATTGTAGTATGTTTGATTGAATTCTTGTCTGCACTGAACAAATGTTAAGCTTTGACTATTCCAAATACAGTAATGCAAAAATAAGTGCTTACATAGGTATACATTAGCTGTAGCTGCTATATCTATTTGGACCGGTCACAACTCTTAACATGAACTGCTTATACTACGAGACCGGGCGGTCGCTCACCTCCTCTATACTACCGTGCATCGGTAACCTGATTGCATGCTGCGTGTGGCAATTCAACGAAGTCTATTAATTAATAAAGAAATATTTATTTTACAGAAATAATAGCAACTCTATAGCTACTTAAATATACAACATCATGTTGTTATATTTTCATTTATCATTATATCAAAACGGGATTTTATGCTGTTGGCAGCCGAAAGGAACAGTACTGATCGTAATGAAACATCAGTTACAGATGTTCGATGCCTGCCTTTATTAAAGTTGATAATAGAAAACAGTTGCTCACAAATATAAATGTTGAGCCAAACATAGTAATCACTTTCACAGCCAGCCTGTGTAGTCGTGAATATTATTGCTGAGGTTTAGTCTTGTAAAACTCAACCAGTCTAGTAGTATTATTAAACCAGTCTTTAGCCCTTATTTTTTTTGCCTAAAAATAATTCTGAATATTGATATTGAGAATATTTTTACGTAAGTATTGTGTTTTAGTACATTATTCCCGATTACCTCTAAAAATATTTACAGTATACCCTTTATACTCTGTAGGCTATACTTTAATTAGTATCACGTAAATAATTTGATGAAGAAATATTCATCCTAAGAGAAAATACGTAATTTTAACAGAATTTTTTCCTTCATGCTCTTGGCCAGAATCATGGTAGAGATATATCTAGATGTTCGCCATGCCAAAGGGCTTAATTATCTAAAATATTGTAGAAGTTTAAAATTTTGAAACTTCATAGCGTTCAAATAGATTTTAAAAAGGTACTGTATCTTAAATATATCTTACGGCCGTTTCGAAGGTTTTACTGACGACCGCTGACGACGAAACAAAACATTTCACAACGATCGTACGATTTATTTAAGGTATCGGTACATTAACTTTATTAATATACTTTAACACAATGAAGTTTTAAAGTTTTCAAATTTTAAATTTATATCATATTTTAAATACTGAAGTGTTACACTGTAAAATGATTCGAAATCAGAAAAAAATGGTTAATTATGACTACTTTATTTTCACTAAATAAGTAGATACACAATACCAATCGTGAATTGCAGAAACACTACATATCCAGGCAAATCAGACTTTTTTCCGGTAAATATTAAAGAAATAATTTAAAGTTCATGTATGCCAAACAAAAGAACTTATTATTATTTTATAATAAAAAATTAGTCACTACAAAATATCAAACGCTTTTGAAGATAATCAGTTTTTTTTTTCCTGAAATATTTATTGAAATGGACATGTGGGGTTTCTGCAATTCACGATTCAGTTACAGTTCCAGTGTGTCACATTAAAAGTTACTAACAACCTGATTCATCTACAGATTGGCGGAATACCAGTGCAAAACCAGTACTTCACGGTAGTTGACAGCTGCAATGCCTCGCTCCAGGGAGGATTAGAAGGGATCATGGGAGTAGGCTTCTCTTCAACGGCTGAAAATTTTGTTAGTCTCTACGGCGAAACAGTTCAACCTGCTCCAGTATTGGTCAACATATTCAACCAACAACCAGACCAGGAGCAAGTATTCTCCCTCTACTTGTCAAAGTACGTACCAATTAACATTATGAAAATTGTCTCATGCATGGCATGTCTCATTCCCATCTCCGACTGTTGTGTGAAAGTAATGATTCCTACATGGTTTTCTACTGAAATGAAGCTTACATATGTCATAACTCAGCTTAATATTACAGACCGATTATTTAGACCTGACAGCTCAGCGACGCGAAAGAGGGGAAGTAATAGGAGTAGTGGGGAGAGTTGCGGAGTAGAGATAGGAGCGAGCCGTCAGTAAAGAAATGCAGTATAGCTTAACTGTACTGGAAACACAACGCTCTACCGCATGCGAGACATCCGATCGCTCTGAATCCAAGCGACTGACTAACCTGAACACCCCTTGGCGTAACTTAATGAACTCGCCTGACCCAGGCGCACACTGTCGGCGACTGTCAGGACTAAATAATCGTACTGTACTTATGGAAAGTATTAGAGGATAAAAAAAGTTAGTCGCCCTCGGTAGCGCAGTTGGTATAGTGCTGGCCTTCTATGCTCGAGATTGCGGGTTCGATCCTGGCCGAGGTCGATGGCATTTTAGTGTGTTTAAATGTGACAGGCTCATGTCAGTAGATTTACTGGCATGTAAAAGAACTCCTGCGGGACAAAAATTCCGGTACACCAGCGACGCTGATATAACCTCTGCAGTTGCGAGCGTCGTTAAATAAACCATATATATAAAGTTAACGAGTTCCTCATAACTGCAATAAGAAATGTATACAATGGTGTTATAGGTCTATCAAAAGTAAAAATGAGTCAAAGTCTTTCATGTGATATTTGGTTACAAAGGGAAAAAGATCTCTGCGGAGGTCGAGACGTAGATGGGATAATCTTAAAATGGATTTGAAGGAGTTGGGATAGGCCTATGTCGGTAAGAACTGGATTAATCTTGCTCAGGATAGGGACCGATGGCGAGCTTATGTGAGGGCGGCAATGAATCTTCTGGTTCATTAGAAGCCACTTGTAAGTAAGTAAAGGATTGCGACAAGATTTTAATATGTCTCCCACACTATTCAGTATGTCTCAGTCCGCAGCGAACAGCGGATCAGTATAGACGTGTGCGGAGGGAGCTCGGCAGTGGAGAAATATTGTAGTAGAGGCATTGACACCGATATCGCGTAACAGTGTAAAAATGGCGAATATTGAAGAAAATAGTCAAGCAGTAGTAAACCTTGAAGCAAACATTGAAGAGATCTACAAGAAGTTGGAAACGCTACAGATGGAAAACGATCTAATGAAAAATAAGGTGAAATATCTAGAAGAAGATCAGAGAAGAAAGAACTTAATATTTTTTGGAATCGAGGAAAGGAAGAAGGAACAGGCATTGGAAACATACGAGACTGTAATGAAAGTGTGCTGGGATTGGTTCAGGATTTATGTGAGTGATGGTCAAATAAGAGAAGCATACAGAATGGGGAAAAATGTAAATAGACCTATACTAATTAAATTCTAAAGTGTAATGGCAAAAGAAAAAATTTTGAGCAAAAAAAAGTACTTAAGAAACTCAAATATTAGACTGGAACATGATTTTGAATATGAAGTAAGATCCAGGAGAAGAATATTGATTCCTTTTATGAAGGCTGCAAGAAAAAATGGTCATTTCGCTAGATTATACGGAGACAAATTAAAGATAAATGGGCAGATGTTTGATGTGGAATTCTGCTTGGAAAATTTGAACCATAAAGAGTTAGGGACAATGAAAGAGGAAATAAGGAACATTATAGCAAAACATACGATGGGAGAACTATTTGAAAAATTAGAAGGTGGAGAGGTCATCACACAGGAAAGAATAGCAAGCGATGGAATGAACCAGTCAGCGAGTAACATGAACCAGGAAGAGAGGCCAGCGACCAGAGGAATGCATAGCTCAGCAACAGCAGCGGACGAAGATGTCAACAAGCAATTAAAGAAGAAACAAGAGACTTGCACTGAAATTATGATGACGACATCAGTTAGACAGGGAAGAACAGAAGGACGGCATACAGGAGCGAGAACAGTAAAAAGAGTTCAGTGAATCCAACTGGATGAACAAATATGGGTCAGCAATTACAGAAGGAATCGAGAGATGAAGAAGATACCAAGGTAAGAAGACACGATTCTACAAGAACCGGAAGGGATGAAGTAACATTAGGGACACCGAATAGAGGTTTGTCAGTGGGAAGAAGTAAGGGACAGAAAATTTATAACTTAAGAGGTTGGTGCATGAGTGGCATGAGTGACAAAACGTAAGAAAGTGACAAAGTGAAAAGAGTGATAGTGACAGAAAAGACGGTAAGGCAGGGGAATAATGGTGAAAAAGGATAAGATACACGTAATAACCAGAGAGTGATAATAAGTAAGTAGTGATACAAATATAATAAAGAAAGTGGGAATGGAAAGGTAATGAAACGGTAGAAACTGCTTCGTCTGAAAATATGCAGATTAGATTAATGGGAATAAGTGGTTAGTGAATAGTAGTGATTCAAGTGAATAAATAAGTTAACAACTATGGAAGAGTTCAAAAATATAAACAATGTTCGGACCAATTAATAAGAGATTGAGAGAAGTCATTGTTTAGTTAAATGAGATTAGTAAGAATAAGATAGATAACTAGGAAAGGGAAGGGTAAATATAAGAAGAAGGGAGAGAAACAGAGGTGAGGAACGTGATAGAAAAGTGATCAGGGTCATTTATATGTAATAGCCGGAGGTTTAGAAAAAGCGTAAGCAGAAAATCATGTATCCAAGGGAGTGATGGCACTGTATGCAGAAATGTGAAGAGCCATCACGACCGATGTAAGCTGGTGGAATAAATATATCATATATCATAGGCTATATCATATATTCAGTATACCGGGTGAATCTTCTCATCCTACGGATTAAGAAGTTATGGAGTACCGGCGTTTTACAGACTATACCGTAAACACAGTCCCCTTGCGTCGTATAACTTTCGGCCGAATTGACTGCTACGTACCGCACTGAACACGAGCGGCTGGAACCACTTACTTATAGGAAAATTCTATGTCTAGAATGTTCTACGCATTCGGACAGAAAACATGCTTTTCTAGAACGTTCTCGAAGCACAGGTAGATAATGACAAAAAAGTATGTATCCAGAGCCGTGATTTGAACCCTGACCTGCACCGGGAAACCCAACGTGTTAACCGTTGTGCTCTCACAGCACACTAACACAGGTCGACATCGTAGCCTTATCGGACGGGCTGGTAAATGCGATGTGAATACCTGCATTTCACATCGTCTGTAAAATGCAGGTTTGCCTAGTTACAAATCCGCAGGATGAAAAGATTCACTCCGTATATTTACAGAAATCACAAAAAACATAGATGAAAAAATAAATAAAATGGTAGTAGGCCTACCTATTGGAGAAGGAACTTTACACACATTATTGTTTGAGGATGATCAAGTAGTATTAGCAAATAAATACGAAGATACAGAATATTTCTTCTTTTCTTTATCTGTTTCTTCTTTGCGAGTCTTATAAGTCAGTGCTCGTAAGTGAGGGATAATTATTTCGGATCACACACTACACACAGTCTCCCCTGGTCAGGGATAAGTTCGACGTAGGGACCACCTCCTAAACACATTACAAACGTACACACACAGATACATCGAAGAAGATGGAAAGTAAACTCCAATCTGGAATTTGTTTTTGCGAGTGGGGAAAATCTCGGAAAAAAACCCACACTCAGATCGGCCGCTGTCGGAATTTGAACCCGGACTTCCCGAATGCAAGTCCAAGACGATACCACCTCGACCACTCCGCTCTGTGATACAGAATATATACTTAGGAAATTGGCAGAAGAATATCACAAGTAGGGATTCAAATTAAATTTGATATATATATATATATATATATATATATATATATATATATATATATATATATATATATAGGATGTGCAGGACACAACAGAGAATTAGTTTTCAACTTAAGAGGTCTCATTAAAATATGTAATGAATTTGAATATTTAGGGTCAAAATTAATAAGGAAGACAGGCAAGATGATAATATTAAACATAAGATAAATAAAGGGAGAACAACAACACATAACAAGGGAACCGTTCCAGGCAGTGTAGCTTGAATTTAATGAAAATGCATACTTAAGCTAATTTTCCTTCGTTAAGAAACGTGGTGATAGTCGTTCGTTTCACTTTTTCCAAGTGAGCGCAAGAAGCGGCATAAGTAGCATAGATTTTCAAGTCATATTTCATAAATACCTGTTACTTTCTTTTTTAATTGTACAAGAAAAGTGTAACATGAGGTGTTAGACTATTTTAATAAACAGAGTATTTTTCAACCGTCGTAAAAGATTTAAATCATTGTTTTGGAAATTGATTTCATCAATATGATCAAGAGCTATCGATAATTGAAAATAACAATTGAAGCGTTGGGGCGAATAACGATCTATGTTACAATTTTTTAAAATTGAGTTTTTAATGGAATAATGCTCTGTATGGTATAGTCTTACACAGCTGTCACAAAAATTGTTTTTCAATATCTGTATCAGCGGCGCTTCTACACGAGTTACAACCATGAATTTCCTGGCTGGAATAACGGTATATGTCACTAGTCACTTCTAGCGTATCCAGGTGTTTACATCGTATCAGGAGTTATTGCACGAGAGTTTGTTCTTTTTACGAATACTGGGTACTTGAACTCTGTGTATCGGATGACTTATTACGTAAAATGAACGACTGCATGATAGTGACGATTTCTACGATAGATATTGGCCGGCTAAATAAATAAAAAAGTATCCAGACAAATTAATATTAATAAGTGGAAAGATGTGTCACGAAAGTCGCTGAGGGATAGTGGTCTTGAGTATACAACAAGGAAGACGAAGTCGCAAGTTAGTGCGAAAGATCCTCCAAGTAATGCAAGTTTTTGTCTGTTATTTTTGCAGTATTTTATTAGTTGTATTTTAATTTACACTTTATCTGTTGTTAGTCGGTCTATGTTGTGTTTTATCACCATGGTTTATCTTAGAATTTTATCAAGGTATTTCGTTAAAGGAACAGATTTGTAGAAATTCTTGTCAAGAGATATGCTCAAAGCTTGCTCTTCATGTCAGAAAGGAGCTGTTTAAAAAGTATTATTCTCTTACAGTCAGCATTTAAAAACTGTGATTGTTATTGTTTTCATCTATACTAATAATAAATCTGTAGCCAAAATTTTTCTGGTAATTTTCATTTTCCAAAAATAATTGGTATTAACATGTATAATTAACCATCCTGAAACCGAAAACCGCTTTTTTGACATTTTTGTCTGTCTGTCTATCTGGATGTTTGTTACTTTTTCACGCGATAATGGCTGAACCGATTTATATGAAAATTGGAATATAAATTATGTTCGTTGTATCTTAGATTGTAGGCTATATGCCATTCAGAATATTCTATTTAAAAGGGGGTTATAAGGGGGCCTGAATTAAATAAATCGAAATATCTCGCTTATTACCGATTTTTATGAGAAATATTACATGACAAAAGTTTCTTTAAAAACGATTTCCTATTAGTTTTAGTATATGCAAAATTTTGATAGGACTGATATTACTATGATGTACAGAAGTACATAATATTTCCGTGCAGGAATTCTGCAATACCATATGGCGAGATATTTCTGTTTTAAAATAACAATGCTTTTTATATCTTGGCCACGTCAGATTAGCCACGAATATAGCAGTAATAAAGATAAAACAAATGACCCTGCATTTATTTAAGGCGGCCTTAGAGTCCTTGGACAACAATCGATTAATATACGGTTAATATGATAACGTGTTTATAATATATTACATATTATTATATTATAAAAAGAGAATGTTTGTGTGTTTGTATGAGGCAAGCTCAAGAAACTATTTAATAGATTTAAATAATTGTTTTATCATTGGGAAGTATAGTTCCTTTAGATGGACGTAGGCTTTATGTCATTACAGAAGCTCATGAGTGAATCGAGGACTGAGCACAAAAAATGCATATAAGGTAGGACTAAACAGAATCTTACGTACAGAAAACTTTATATAATATCGACACTAATAAATTAGCTAATATGTACTGCAGTTAAATTTAATGCTATTTGTAGGTACCGTATTGAAATTTGATGTCTGATTTGTGTTGCGTTTTTTATGAAAGAATGAAAGCCAGAGATGGAATAATTTTACAAATATTTGTGGCACATATTAAGTATTAATTATTCAGAAACATAACTACGTATTTTTCATGCTTAATTACGTATTTGGGTGAGCCACGGTAATGAATATTTAATAGGTAACAGTTCTATGTAGTGCACAATACTCCATATTGAATAATTAACAAACCAACACCTTTAGCATGACTTGTGGTTTGTAGGCCATCTCAAACCCCGAACTCCACCCCTCTGAGCGCAAGAGCTTATGTACTTGATCAGTTACAGCCGAATGTTACAATAAAAACAATTAACAACATAGGCATTTCAGTAATAACGTCATACAATACCACATGAAACAATGAAGCAGTTACATAATTTAAATACGACTATTTGGTCTAGGAAGCGTCCGTTTTCGTTGCAAGAATAATCCGTTTAACATGTTTGTAAATTAGTCTTGAATGCGTTGCGCTCCTGGAAAAGTTTTTCTTCCTGAGATTCAAGAGCCCTCACAACCAATTAAAAACTTAGGTGGTACTTATAGCAGTACATCCGTTATCAACACACGTTTTAAATAATATAGGGCAGTTCAACACCTTATTTCAAATGGTATCGTTTGGTGACAAAACCTTCTTCCAGCTGAGAGTAACAACCTTCAGTTCTTACAAATATATTCTATTTCAGACGCTGTTAGGTCTAACATAATACCAAGCTTAAAAGTAGAATTAATCGAACAACTCCATAATCTATTGTATGGTAATAACAGTTACATTCATAGTTCTAAACACAACTTTGAAAGTAATTCAGGAGCAAACAATTTATAATTGATAATAAATTAATTGTTAACCAACAATAACGAAGCTCTGTATTTGGACATAGGCTATAAAAGATTTAAGTCAATGTTATGTATTTATAACAAATGCAGCGAAGCGCGCGGGTACGGCTAGTTATTAATAAAATTTATACTTAACAGATAAGCCATATGTTGGGATGGATACTGAATATTCGGGACAGGGGTTCAAATTCCAACTCCCAACAATTTCTCAAATGGAATATTTAATTGTCTTTATTGTTACAACTTATTGTTACTGTTACAACTTTCATTAATTTAATGGTGTCCCTACATCTCAATACTGCAGTTATTTTCTAATAATAGTGTTATTATTTGATGAATAGGCTATTGTATGTTTATTCATAATATGACATTCAGTGTAACTTTAATAAATTACATGGAGTTAATTCATATTAATAAGTATATACCATTTAAAAATAAATGTCATAATCATTTTGTTCATAATTTAACTTTTTAATTGATTTTGTAAATTTCATAACATTCTGATTGTATAAAACTGTTTATTGTCTTTATTCCCCAGTAGCATTTCTGTGGAGTTAAAAATGTTACAAACTTCAATGATGTGTAATATGACTTTCAGTGAGTTACAATTGTAGGCCTATACTTTGCTTAGTGTACAAAACATATTGATGGAATAACGATCTATGGTGCCCTTCCGACAGCAAATTTATGAGCGGAATTACAATGTAACATTATTGGTTCTCCGGCACAATTAGAAGATTGTAACATAGACCGTTATTCGGCCCAACGCACAGTGGGACGGATTGCGATTCTAGCCGGAACAAAATCTAATATTGATAAATTCCTTTCGAATCGTTGAAAATAGCTAAATGAAGGTAAATTATTATGACATTTGATGAAATATTTGTATGAGAATTATTATTTTAGTATAGAATGCCTATTTATTAAAAAAAATCGTACAGTAACAGAAATTGCATACAACTAATGCAAATAAAAAATTAAAGTAAATAGAAATTATTTTACAGACTACTATGAAGAGAAAAGTAATATATATATATATATATATATATATATATATATATATACATATATATATGTAGTAAATTTTATAACTTAGGGGAGAGTCGGGTAGTATCGGACAGTGCGTTTCTTTCATCTACCACCATATGGTAGTACCTGAATGACATGGTTACGTTTCTCTATGCGACATCACAGAAACGTAACCATGTCAATCAGGTACTATCATCGTGTGGTAGATGAAAGAAACTCACTGTCCGATATTATCCGATGTCCGATACTACCCGACTCTCCCCTATGTTTAGAAATCTGAAGCGTCTGTTGTATCTCCGAAGTGTCGGATCCGCTAGCGCTCCTGTCGTCCTCATCTTGAGGTTGCAGTTGAGCAGTGCTGTTTTTGGCACTCGCAGGTGGTACTTGTAGTAGTTTAATTACCTCAAATTACATTTTTGATTTTCTTGTATTTGGATGTCGATTGATCTGGGATATGATGGGATCAGAAAATACTAACAACATGTGTAGGACATCCAAGTTTCTCTCACGAAGACACTTCCTAGCGTGGTCTAACCTGTACTTTTGTAAATGTTTGTGTCTTGCCTCTTGAGCATCTTCAGATAACATCCCAATAGGAGGTATCGCAGTTTCTGGAATTTTTCCTACATGTAAAAGTATTTTATGCACGCTGGATGGCATGTAGTACCATGGATATATCTATTGTACATATAAATGGGCTGTATCATTGGTGTACTTCTCAAACGCCTCTATATACAGTATATTGAATATCCACATGAAATGGTGCACAAAATTACAGACAATCTGGGAATGAGGTCTTACTAATGCTCGTAATATTGGCTGTAATTTGTGGGTTTTCAAAAAAACCAACGTGCTATACTGCCATCATTTGATGTCCCAGGGCCACCAGATTTCGGTTTGTCAATAAGAAGACCTAATTGAGAGCAAAATCTAGTAATAAGCCCCTGTTTTCTAGCTTCAAAAATATCTTTGTTGTTGCCTCTGACTTGCCAAAAAGAATGTTTTTTTTTTTTTAATAACCCTTTTTGCGGTGACACTGCATCCAACGTCTGTTAAAATTACTTCGAATATTTTTCAAGATATTACGAATTCACTTCTCACTATTAGAAACACATGTTTCAATACATAATTTATTCAAAATATATCTATATAGTTCATCCAAGTAGCCACTTTTATTGGCAAGTATTGGAAATAGATCACGGCGCGAAATCACCGGTAGCGGTTCCGAGTCTGAAAAAAATTAATCACATTCAAGGCGGTCAGTAGGAGCAAATGAAACTAGGTTAGTCTTAAAGTGCACATTTAAACCTACATTCTGACATAAAAATAAATGTGACTCTGTGTGATTCTCCTATTATAAGTCAACGTTTACTTTGAGAAATAGTTTTAAAAAATCGCATTTCCCGCCGTTAAGTTAACATGCCGTTTCTAAAAATTCAAAGTTATTATGAACATAAAATTTACATAATAATTATCTATCAACCTTGTTCTTCATTTTCCATTTCAGAATCACAAAATGTTTCATTCCCAGATCACAGAAAACAAGCTTGCTTCTTACACTATTTCAGCGTGGCTGAGCAATAAAACTGATTATGGAGGGGAATCCTCGTCAACATCATTGTGTGACGTCCGTATGTTAGTGTCAAAGCTTCTTTCTCATAGATAAGCATTCTGTGCTATATATTAGCAACAACGCATAAAAATGAGAACATGTGAAAATTGATTTTGTTCCGGCTAGAATCGCAATCCGTCCCACTGTGCAATCCTTAAATTATACAATTACAATAATTCAATGATGACAAGATATTGTACGATAAATACAATATATATACAGAGTGTTTCAAAATTACGGGGCATAATTTCAGATATGTATTTCCCACATGTAGACAATCAAAATAGTTCATTACAACATGTGTCCGGAAATGCTTCATTTCCGAGTTATGGCCTTCACAACATTGAAATTCACCGGAACGTTTTTCTTTCCGCAGGTCATTGTCATTACAGAAGATGTTCAAAATGTCCACATCCTGCTTGAATACAGACCTCACATCGATGTCTCATTGACCTGCGAACACGATCCCAAACTCCAGTATTATTGCGTATGTCCTCAGAACATGCCACAATTCGATTCCGAAAGGATTCCAAATCAGGCACCGGAGACGAATAAACCATGATTTTAAATGGCCCCACAAGTATAAATCGAGAGGGTTCAGATCAGGTGAGCGTGGAGGCCAAGCAATTGGGCCACCTCTACCTATCTATCGATCAGGAAACCTTCGATCCAAGTACCGGCGAGCCGTACGACTGAAGTGTGCAGGAGCGCCATCATGCAAGAAGTGAATGTGTTGACGATTGATCAGTGGAGTGTCTTCTAAAACATGAGGTATGGTGTTTTCCAGGAAGTTTGTGTACGCCTGCCCCGTAAGTCTGTTTACAAGTACATGGTGTCCAACTTACCGATCACCAATGAAACCGGCACACATGTTGAGGGAGAACCGCACCTGGTGATGAGATGGAACAGTTGCACGTGGGTTTTCATACGCCCATACATGCTGATTGTGGAAATTTGTTATGCCATCTCGTGTGAACTGTGCTTCATCTGTAAATAATACGAAGGCAGGAAAGTTCGGATTTACACCACACTGCTGCAAGAACCACTGACAGAACCTAACTCGTGCAGGGTAATCTGCTGGTGACAGGGCCTGTACACGTTGCAAATGATAAGGATACAATTGATACTCTTCCAACAGTCTTCAGACAGTCGTATGAGGAACATTGACTTGCAACGCTACCCTTCGTGTGCTGATAGAAGGAGTCATGTTCACAGATTCCAGAATCTCCTCCTGTACTTCTGGAGTTGTAGATCTTGGTCGTCCCCTTCCCAAACCAGGAGAGTTAAATTTTCCATACTCGCACAGACGGTAATGGAGACGTACAAATGTCTTCCGATCTGGACATTGTCGCTGTGGGTACCTCTCCTGGTACAAACGACGAGCCAGCGCAGCATTGCCGTCCGCCTTACCGTACATGAAGTGTATCTCTGCCAGCTCTTGATTTGAATACATGTCGCACAGTCTAACGCCTACACAACACTGAATGTAACCTTCGCCTCGGAATAAACTGTCAGAGTGCCCTCTTAATGTCTCCTTTGACGCAACGACCTGCGGAAAGAAAAACGTTCCGGTGAATTTCAATGATGTGAAGGCCATAACTCGGAAATAAAGCATTTCCGGACACATGTTGTAATGAACTATTTTGATTGTCTACATGTGGGAAATACATACCTGAAATTATGCTCCGTATTTTTTAAACAGTCTGTATATATATATATATATATATATATATATATATATATATCTCAAGATTTACTTACTAAAATAGTAACAAAAGGTTTATGAAGAGGTATAATTATACTTATTTCGGAATTATTTTTCTTCATTTCATTCTTCCAGCATTCTTTCGTAGAAGCTTAACTTCTACTGTTAATAAGGGTGGTCATAGTGACCCTATAGATATTCACTGATACAATGATTAAAACTCATATATTTCTACAAGCTCCCCTTTGAAAAGAATACAAAAAACTTGAATTATTATACACTATTTTTAAAACCAGTAATATTATAAAGTATATTAACCCTTTGCAGCACAATAGTAATATGCGTTACAAGAGCGGTATGTTGAAGTTTTCATGTTCGAGGAAAAGTTTGAAAAAGCGAAACGTAGTTGAGCATAACTATATTGAACGTCTCTAAAAAATAATATGTTAAAAGCCTAAAGCAATAAAATCAATATGTCACTTAAGCGGTAAGAAGAGGGAAATTGTTATGTGTGTTAGGTTGGGAATACTGAATGTGGAATTTTAGACTTTCCGCGGATTGGTTTTGTGCGGAAACCAAGCAAATACGCACGATCTCGCACAAATGTAATTTTTATACAGGGACATCATTTTATTTTTACTTCAATTTTTATTGTACCTGAGTTTTTGAATGTACTTCACTCCCACCCCTTCTACTAATGAAGTTCCAACTCCACACAGAGCCAAGACAGCAGATAGTAAGCAGTACTGAGTTACTGAGTATATAGTACGTTCCAGAAATATGTTCGCGTTTTCCAGTGACGAAAGAGCTTTCAATATTGAATCATATTTTCGCACAGGTACTGTCCGTTTGCCTACGTCGCATCCCGATTTCCCCCACCTGCTTCTGCTCGCCCCTCTGTAAAAGCTGGGCTTTCTTAGCTCTTTTCTGAAAACATTAATTTCTCTTAGGAATTGGGCGTTTACGTAATATTATACAGCTGTTTAATTTAACTTAAATAAAAGGGCCTCGTTAAGTAATTAACTGTCACGTGATTTCCTCCCTTCCTACAATCATGCGGCATAACCACTTGGACGGACAGTAGATAGCATGTCTGAGTAATTTTATATTGTTGGGTCGGGCAGAAGTGAAGACTGAATTAACAATACGTAGAGTAGGTATAGAATTATTTCAACATGAGTTACTAGTACGAAGGACGAAACTGGCAATTGGAATTAGATGCAATAGTCTATAGTGCGATAATATGCACAAAAGAACTGAAGCCTGTATCGAAATGAACGGCCACCATTTTCAAAATTGTGTTTAAATATTCATATTATGATTATTTTTCAATTTAACTTCTTTCTCTATATTGTACGCTAATGTGCTGTAGACAGTATACACTGCATAATGAGTACGTTCGCATGGATAACTCACTTCGTGAGTAAAAACACTTATTCTTAATACAGTACTATACTTTCATTAAAGAAAAACCTGATGAAAATTATCAAACTCAAAATCGCGATATTTCCTAGTTTACGTAAATGGTGAACTACTTTTCTTCCTTCCTATACCTAGTAGAGTGATTTGTGTTTTACGCCAGTATCATCGAACTCCAGTCTTGGAGGGGGGAGCAAGCGGTGTTTCCGGTTCTCTAAAGGTATAGACAGGTTAATATTAAAAATGTTAGTAAAAATAAAATGATGTCTCTGTATTTTTCATATCATGGATCATAAAAAAGCTTCGATCAACTTTTTTTTTCACGATTTTAACTCTGCACACAATTTAAAAACACAGATGGCACCTCTATGTATCCTCAAGAAGCCGTTCCATGGTAGAACATCTGTGCTATAATTATAGATAAAGAAAGAAAACTGTGGTTCTTCTGAACAACCACTATACTGCAAAGGGTTAACGAAAATATTATTTACATATGAAGAAACCGAGACTTAGTTATAGGCTAAACTAAAACACAGGCAAAACATAAAAAATTTCATACAACACATTCTAGAGGTGTGGGAACAAGGATTTTCAAGACTTACTAAGTGTAAAATGTCAACTAACATAAAATATTTACATATTTGAAAATGTTTTGGTAATTTTTTCATATTTCTTCAAAATCTTCACTACTTTTTTTTTCATATGGTGCATGATTTTTTCTCCTCCATTAACATTCCTGCACCTATCACTCAACCGAGCTTTCCAAACATTATAAGTATACAATAGAGACGTTTTCCAGAAAACACTTCAAAATTCCAAGTCACTCATTGCACTAACTCTCCGGATTCCCTACGCCTAGGGCAAATGAAATTTTCAAATCCCCTTTAGAGCCATTGAACTCGTAGCATTAATGAATTCAAGAAGCCAAAACTAAAAGTGATTCGTATTCCTATTTGCTCATTGTTTCTAATTCAGTGAAAGTTTTTCAATGATGTGATTTCTGCTTATAATAAGTAGGCTGTAAATTAATGTTTTAAGCGAGTTTCAACTGTTAATTTTGTTGTCTGTATATTCTCGTCCTTTTACATCTTCATAGGTGTTCCAACGTAAAAAAAACATAAACTGACACAAAGTGTAATTTTTGTTGGAAAAGTCGGCCTTGTTAGCGCAGTTGGTATAGCGCTGGATTTCTACGCCCGAGGTTGCGGATTCGATCCCGGACCAGGTCGATGGCATTTAAGTGTGCTGAAAGGCTCATGTCAATAGATTTACTGGCATGTAAAAGAACTCCTACGGGACTAAATTCCGGCACACCGGTGACGCTGATATAACCTCGGCAGTTGCGAGCATCGTTAAATAAAACATAACATTTAATATTTGTTGGAAAATACAGAACTGTTACCTACTGAAACCAATGTTAGTCCGGCCAATATAATAACTTCTCTCCCGCTCTCTCTCCCTTTTCCTCTCTCCCTGTCTCTCCTTCCCCCTCTCCCTCCTTCCCTCCCTCTCTTCCCTAAAGCACTGACTAATTATGCAGATTTATTATATTTTAATTGGTAATATATTAGACTAAATGTAGACGGAATTATTAATCTGTAAAGGCTTATTTTGTAAATAATAATGTAAACCTCCTCAAAGTGGTTTAGGAACAAGATATTTTAGCACAGATATGTTTATTTCTATTTTCATGTTTTGCTACAATAAATTTCAAATTTTAACAAAATTTTATTCATGTTGTGCCGGTCTCTAGTTATAACTCTCGTAAATATATTCTTTCAGCGATGATAGTCAAGGTCAAAGCGAGCTAACTATTGGAGGTATCGACCCGAAACACTACACAGGAAATCTGGTGTTCGCAGATCTTGTTCCCAATTCATTCTCTCTTGTGCAGCAGTGGCAGGTCAACATTCAAGGGTGAGTTAACACATACTACTGCCTACGTTCATTTTACACCAAGCATCCACCAGTGTATTTAAACAGTCGAGTCAGTAAGTTACAACTCAAAGTAGCGACCTACATTATTGAATGAAGTGGCTAAAGCTGCCACCGCTAGATGGAAGTGTTATCCAGATTTCAAAATGATCGCTGTGCTCACAAGTGGCACAAGCGAAACAAAGAATCTATAGTTGCAAGTTGGCAACATCTCTGCACGAGTTTACCATTGTCCACCAGCGCTCAGTTGTGCGTTTTTCCTGGGCAAATGTTTTGATCGCAAAGCATATTCATAAAGAAATATTGCCTGTATGGTAAGCATCACCTGTCATGTTAAGCTGTTTACTTATTGGGTACACAAGATCACTAAAGGGCGGACAAGTATCGAACACCGAATCATTCGACCACCAGTGTAGATTTTCACGGAGGTAAATGTTCAGTAGTTTGGCAACTTGATCCCAGCAGACAGGATGAAGGTGACGATGTACTAGCCCGGACAGTCACAGTCACAAGTGATTGTATCTTGGGTGCATCATTAACCCGGGATAAGAGTGTATCGATGCTCGGACTATGCAACTGCTGCTTCTTTGTTTCGTTTTTTGTGCACATCCATAATACTCTTATCAAGCGGTTGTAGCTTCAGGTGCTTCATTAAAAACTATAGATTGTCATTTCAATACAATTTTTAACTTTCTTAGGCCCGGTTTCTTCAACCATTGTTAAATTATAACAGTGTGTTATTCCACTTTAACTCTAAACTTAACAGTTGAAGCATTTCTTCAATTACTGTTAGTACTAACAGGCTATTAAAACCCATGTTAATTTAACTGTCCAATTTCATGCAGTTAAATCATTTTTAAGTCTCTGTTAGCATAGAAGTATTCAATATGGCTGGTGCGTTAGATGCTGAACTTTTATATCTTGATTATTTATAAAATGATATCCATGAATACATAAACAGAGCAGATGATTTCAGTGATTTGATAGAACAGATGTTCATACAAAGGTATAGGCTACTTTTTGCCAAGCCTCACTTTTCGCTTTCAACTTAAGCCCGGTTCAGACGGTGCGTGCTTCTGTGATGGATTCCAAGGTGGCTACGCGGATGGGTCGCCTGCGTGGTCACTCACCGGAAGTAATGCGCTCTGGTGGCTCCGTGGATGGGTAGCTTGCTGGATTTCGAGGGTAGGTTCCTTGCTATTTTTCGTGATGGTTTGCAGGCTGGAAACCAAAGATGATCATATAGTATCACCACTGAAACCATGTCGCCATGTTCGTTGTTTTCCAACTAAACCTGTTTTTTTCTATATTCTTTAGTTTCTAAGAAACAACACGCTACTGTGATACAGCGACGGAAAGAAGCATAATTCAAACCTGAGAGAATAGAAAGACTTCTATTCTCTCTGGTCCTAACAGAATAGAAAGACTTCTATTCTCTTTGAATCAAAGAACAGAAACAAGCGAGAATCGCAACTGTCAGTGTTCAGAAAACAGAATTGAGCCTATACTTGATTATAGGTTATGGTTAAACTCTAGAATCTCTGGTCCTAACAGAGAGTTAACAAACAGAATGTTAAAATGTGAAATATAAAGTTCAAGAAACGCAATATTTTTAACAGCAATTTATACTTTTAACTTACAGTTAATTAACGCAATGTTAGGAGCATTTTAACAAAGGTTGAAGAAACCGGGCCTTAGCCTCTCTCGTAAGCTAGCAGTTAAGATTTTTACTTGCTGTAGCATTATAAAATTAATCACTTTTCAAATCCAATAATCCTCGTCACTATTGTTATTATCATCCCTGATGCTCTAGGATTCTTGACCTACTATAGTTGGCTACTCCAGAGTTTAAGTTGTCTTCCTATATCCCATTTTCCAGTTGAATTATTAGATTAAATAATGTCGGCTTTTCTACCCGCTATTTCAATAGTTTCAGTTAATTTTTTGTGAATGTAAATGAAATTAGTGAAATGAGAACTTTCAGCATAATATCAGCTGCCACGGTAACAAAACTTTGTGTCGTATAGAGACATTACTGGAAATAAAATTATAAAGTGACTGCTCAGTCTCGAGAAACTTGTGAAGAGAAAGACGAAGGTGTTGTCAATGTGTTGAAAACGCAAAGAAGGTTCAACTATACAACAGTGGAGATAGGTTATAGATATTAAAGATACGTCACATCTTGAAAGGCCACATACATGAGATATTGAGAACATTCAGAGAACTCTGCAAGAAACCCCATCAACCAATACATGAAGATTGTCAGAAGAACTTGGTCCATCGAAAGCTATAGTGCATAGTCATATCAAAACTTTCAGGAAATCATACGGAAATTGTCGATGTGTGCCACATGAACTAACACCAGATCAAGCTCAGCAGCAAGAAGATACCTGCTGTCAGCTTCTCATAATTGCCTGGATGAGAGATTTATTAAGAGAATAGTGACATGTCATGAAAAATGGGTGTACAGTATTATCGCAACTGTACCACCAGAAACAACGGCTGAATCCCAATCAACCAGCTAAAGCAGTTGTTAAACGAGTAATGTTATATACCTGCTGGAATTATAGGATACACTTTGAACTCGTTCCAAATGGACAAGCTATTGATGCTCAGTTATATTCTGACCAACATGAACGAGTTTGCCCTGTTTAGCTGACAGATATCTGACATTGATTAATCTAAAGCTAGTTCTGTTGCAACGAGACAATGCAAGACCTTCCACATCTGAAATTACCGGACACAAAAACCCAGGATCTGGGAGCAATCAAACTCCTGCCACATTCAGCTTACACCCCTGATCTTGCTTCTTCGGATTACCATTCCTCCTGATACATGACGTATTTTCTGCGGGGAAGGGACTCTCAGAACATTGAGGAAGACCATGTTCGTATCCGCGATATTTTCGCGTTAAAAATGAAGACTGGTACCATTAAATTGAATCATGACACTGACTGAAAGATGGATCAACACCATAGAATGAAATGGTGTCTTCCTTGAAGTTTAAACGACTATCAGTAAGTGAAAATTTGTTTAAAAAACATTAGGTCTACTTATGAGAAAGTATCTATATAATTAAACATATGTGTCTTAGTAATCTAGAACTGTTCTTACATAATAATAATAATAATAATAATAATAATAATAATAATAATAATAATAATAATAATAATAATAATAATAATAATAATGGCTTTATTTAACCTGGCAGAGTTAAGGCCGTAAGGTCTTCTCTTACACTCAACCACGATTAAAACTTGCTTACATATTTGAACAAACAACTAGATCGGAATTAAGTAATTACATACTGATACGATTTAGGTACATAATGAGATCAAAACAGGTAGTTACATAAAAATTTACCTCATAAAATAAAAATAAACATAGTGGAATACAAATTAATGTTGTTAGAATCAAATACGAATCACACAAAAACAGAAGCCGATAATTCAATTAAAAAAATACACAGTAAAAATAAAAATAAATACATTGGAATACATGTTAGTATTAGATTGCATGTAAGTAGGATTCACATAATTAAACCAGAAACCGACAATTGAATAAAATATACACAATAAAAAATAGACTGATAATAAAAAATAATAATAATAATAAAACACAGTGGGATACATATTGTTAAGTGATAAATAAACACAATTTACATGATTACACAATAAAAATAAGAAACAAAAAATAAACATAAATACAGTGGAAAACATTGCATGAAATATTTGCAACGCGTTAGGTCTGGTAACTCATCATAAGATATTTTTCTAATTTACATTTAAAAGAAATTAAAGTTCGGCAGCCCTTGACTTCAGGCGGCAGAGAATTCCAGTGACGAGAAGTAGCTACAGTGAAAGATGAAGAATAAAGAGATGATGTGTGGAGTGGTATTTCTAGCATGTTATCATATTGTGACCGAGTATTTAAGTTATGATAACGAGAAAGATTGTGGAATCGGACAAATAAGTAAGAGGGAGCAGAGGTGTGCAAAATTCGGTATAAGAGAGAAAGGGAATGTAACTTTCTCCTCTCATTTAACCTGAGCCACAATAATTTATCGAAAGAAGGTGAAATGTGATCGTAGTAGCGGACATTACAAATGAAACGAACACACGCATTATGAACACGTTGCAGTTTATGGGATAAATCCACCCTAAGATCACTGAATAAAGCGTCACAATAATCGAAATGTGGCGTAATAAGAGTCTGTACAAGCGTCTGCTTTAATTTAGCTGGATAGTGGTACAATCTTTTTAATGAGTGAAGAGTGGAAAATACTTTCTTGCATGTGTGTTTGATATGCGTCTCCCAGGTAAGGTTAGATTCAAAATGAACTCCCAGGTTTTTTGCAGTTGAACTGAATGGAACGATCGCTTTATTCAGAGTCACAGGAGGAAGATTCATCTTATTAATATCGGGGATTAATCTTTTATTCGCAAATAAGATAGCCTGTGATTTATCTGTATTTAAGTTAAGTCCGAATTGTTGAGACCAAGATGAAAAAGATTCGAGATCTTTATTGAGTCTATTAATATAGTCACTTAGTTTATCAGGACTGGCGGAAATGTATAATTAAACGTCATCTGCACAAATATGATATCTGCAATGTTTAAATGACTTAGCGATATCGTTAATATAGAGACAGAAAAGCAGTGGACCCAATACCGAACCCTGGAGAAATCCTGACTCTACTGTCTGCCAGGAGACTTACGTGAAGTCTACAATTTCTTATTTTGTCTAATTTTAATTTCTCTCTGATTTCATTATTTTTGTGTTTTATAAGTTACTGTATTTTATAATTCGCCCGAGACCGAATGGTTCCTCTCTCTGCTTTCCACCGTGGTGATCCGAGTTCGATCTCTGTCTAGATCGGGATGGAATTTATGCAAAAAGCGAGTGCTGAAGGGATTTTCTCGGGGTTCTCCCATTTCTCCTAACCAGTTTTATCATCTTTTCACCAACACTCCAGGTACACCCTTCACTTTGTGAGGTCCCGAGTCAGGTCCCCAGAACAAAAAATGGCTGGGAGTCGCACACACTAGTATTTAAAAAGGACTATTTTTATAACGTATTTTATACTACGCAAACCCTCTGAGGAATTTTATTTCTTTTTTTTTTTTTACATTATGGTTTCGGGTTGGTCTTCATTATCCACGTTTTACTTCACTATAATAACACTGACACTAGCATAATTTTACATATTATTTTATATTCTCCATATTCAGAAATTTGTGATAGTGTCATTAATGTCTTTCAATTCATTTTTTGATTGAACATACTACATGAGAAAGAGTAACTCCTAAAAACTTATAACTGTTAACTAACGTTGTGGGAAGGATTTGTATATTATTATTTTTAACTCATTTCTTTCAATCACAGAAAATAATTCATTTTTATTTTTCGGTGAATATTTTCATGTAATATTCTTCACATATTTTATTTAAATATTATTCCTCTTTTTTATATTATTTTCACTATTTTCGATTTAAGCTAGGGCGTCGCCTTGTTAGGGATCTATGTAAAATACATAGTATAACCACATGAATAGATAGTTGACAAATCCACTGCATTCTCTACATTGTGAATATATATTACACCACGACTTAGACATAATACTTCCTAATCGGACGCCTGAATTTATTTTCCTTTAATATCCAATGCATTTGATACAAGTAATCTTATTTTCTGAAATAGCATATAATTCTTGAATTATTTCTAATTCAAACTACTTTCTCTTGTCCGATAGGAGAGAGCAGATTTTTGTTTACTTCATCGAAAGTTTTTTCATGATTTGTGAACAGAAAAATATATAAAGGATTCAGAGACTTAGTGGTCCAAGCGCCATTTATTAAGAACTGAGGAGGATTAAAGTTAAGTGAACACCACAGTTTAATGAAAATTGACATATTAAGTTTAATGTGCATGCTTTATATTACCTGCTATATGTTTAATTGAATTATGGTAAGCACTTAATTGTAACCCTTGATTTCTTAGTTTTTAATATAAGCTATGGCGCTTGGCCCACAAGCCTTCGTATTTTCCTCTGTTGCACTGTCTATGGTTTTATATTAATTATTAGCCGAATTGCAATATCAATACAGCTCTCTTCAACCCTAACTCCCCTCTATTCTTCTAATACAACTATTTCAAATATAGTTCTAAACTTTGAGATGTTTAATTTTAGTATATTTTCTACAATGATACTCACGGTAATTTTAAAACCTTATTTGGACTTCTATTGTATATAATGAATGATTCAATTACTGATAGCTTTAGTTCTTCTGGAATTCCTTTTTTATACCCAACATTCATTTGAAAATTCTAGAAACAGGTTTTTTGCTTAGAGGAATATAATTTTACTGTAATTCACTGTTTAAAACATTGCTTCAAAACTGTCTGATTTTACAGTTTAAAGATAATTTAGTTTCTGCGTATTCATCGGTGTATTTTTAGTTCTTTACCAAAACCATAGCGACCTCTTGTTCTGTTTCTGAAGTCCATAAATATTTTGCAGAAATTCAATCATTAATCTTGTATGAATATGTTTCTCTGTACTGTATCTCCCTTCTTTATTGAGTGCTGTACTAAATCATAAGTACAAATTTTGTGGTTGTGTTTATCATTTTCGTTTCTTGATACCCAATTATTTATCATATATATTTTGTACTTAATTCTTTAATTTATGTCCTATTCTGCAGTAAGTGTTCAGGAGTTATTTTTTCAGATATTTGAATGAGTTATAGTCATAAATTTTCTTCAGTTTGTATTCTTAATTTTTCTCAACATATAGACTAGTAGGTATATGGACATTTCTTCTACGTTATAACGTAGAAGCAATTATAACGTACGAGCAATTATAAGAAACATAAAGAAATTATAAGAAAAATAATGTTATGCTATAAAAATAAAATTTAAAGTTAACAAAAGTATACGATTTTAACAACCCTTAAAACAAAAATGGACCTCTACTTACATTACTTTCTAGCTATTCCATAGCGATTGCTAACCCGCGTGATAACTGCTACATTTGTGCTGCTTTAATGCAGTAAACTGTTTACAGGTTTTCAGTTGGAGGCAAAGACGTCGGAGAATGCGGTATCTCTTCCTGCACCGTGGTAATTGATTCTGGAACCTCATTGATCACCATTCCTTATCAAGAATACGACGCCTTGATTTATGCTCTGCAGACTATGGTAATAACTTTCATATAAAACTTGATAGCACAGCTACTCATTACCTGACATACTCAAGTACAATATTGATCAAAGTTCAACCTATCAAGTAAAATAAATTAAGGAACTAGGTTAAAAAAAATTAGCTCCTGAATTTCTCCGCTTTCTTATTTTCTTTCTTCTCCCGAGATTTTAATACAGATTTGAATCAGTGGCGAAGCTATTTGGAGGCAATTCAGGCAATACCTACCTAAAACATTCCCTTCGATTAAAAATATAAGCACTGCAATAAATTCCTCCGCAGTAATTGTTGTGATTGGAAAATTAGCTTATTGCACTGGATTTTTGGCTCAATGACAGGTAGATGGTAGCACATGTTAACGAAAGATGTGTTCGGATAGGCTGATGAGAATCTAGGGATGAACATTTTCGCTTGCCTCTTCAACAGTCATGGGTTGCAGATGGAGTTAGGCGAACGGAAAATATCGTGAGGTTCTTTGAAGACAGAAAGAATTTCTAGCAACCCCCTTCAAATCGCTAGGAAGCATGTCTCACAACCAACTACAGCGACAAACAAGAAATATTCCGTTTTCCGCTCCTTAAGTCATTTTGCCAATTTTTACAACTTATTGTAACTAGATCCCTAATCCCATATAACAGACTGATCAGCCTAATACACTTTCAAGACAACTTTTATCAATTGTACTATGCTGCCATCTAGCGACCGCAAAGAAGTCACGTTATAACCCTTATGGAATTGCATGGAGCAATAGCTTGCAACTGTACTTCCATCTAGCGGTCGTTACCAAAAAAAATGTATTTTCGATAGTGAAGACTCTGGTGGTGTTTCTCTTTTTATGTTGTCATTTCATAACATGGTAATGGCCAATCTGGTATAGCATATGTGATCAGTAGGGCTGAAAAAAGTAATGATTATAGGCTAAGCTGCATCGTACGTAGAACTCTGTGTTTACAAAATGCCATGCGTACACTCATACCGTAATAAAACATACCTCTTAACAAACTTAGAGAGGACTTTCGAATTTTTTGTGAATTTAAAAAATCCTACATAATAATAGGGTAGTTCAATTTCCACTCCATCTCATATTATCATCGATGGGCAACTCGTGCTCATAAAGTGCTAAAAAAAACCTTGAAAGAGAGAAAGACAGACGGAGCCAGCCGCAGCAGTTACAAGTTGTTTGCAGTTTCGCTGCAAAAGCAGTTCACTGCCACGGTGCGCTTTGGCGGCTCATGCAGGTAGTCGTAATATCTACTCCATGATTTCAATTTCAGAATGACGCGTGGTACAGTAATTATAGTAATTTTATACAGACTCTACTTAAACACACATAATGAAATTATATTATTTCTTAGCTTTGTAAATTAATTTAGTATTGGAAACACAAACTGAATACAACATTTTCAAGATACAACAAATATAGCCACAACACTAGTTGCTAATATTTCTTATTATATGTCTTATTTTAAATATAGAACGCTAGAATTTACAAGTCTTTATACATTAAAGAGTATTCCTCTGTACTTAGGAAGGTAATAGTCTGTATTCGTAAAAAATCACAAATTCAAGGAAGTAATTTTTTATACGTAACGGAAAATAAAATAAACTTACTACTTCTGAGCTCTTTCTGTACATTGTATTAAACCCTGACTCAAGCACATACAGTATATATGGAAGCAAAGAGTATATTTGGAAATTCTGACTTAGGTAGCATTATGAACAGTTCAATTCCTTATTTCGCTGGAATCTGAGTGGCGTGCTGTTATGTAGATTTATCAATTCAAGTTATAAACTTTCAGGTTCTTCTATCGGCTTTAAGCCAAAAGGATTTCAGAAAAATCTCGATTCCTTGTCAATTGTCATTGTTTCTCCCAACTTACCAGTGAATTCTGCTGTAGGTCTTGAAGTAGGGTCTTATATTTGATAAGAAGATTTTCTTATTACGCTTTAAGATAGTTTATAGTCAAAGAAAGTGAAGTTGTCTGTGTTCTACGTCATACTGCCACATTTCAAATTTATCCATAAATGCGCTAGTCGATCATATGTCATGCAAGTCTGTAACTCGCACGCACAACGTGCTAACGATATTTGATATGAGTCTCACCTTGTTGATATCCCATTTTTACCTTTAACTGTTCTAAAGCAGATCTAGACAGCATTTCTTTACTAAAATCTTCACTGTGTTTATTTGTAACATAAAATGCCATGCGTAAGAAAGTGTAATAGAACATAATACAAGCTTTACTTCGCTTCTTAATAAAAAAAAAAATCTTTCTCTTTCGACTCATCACTAAAGGGAAATGATCTGGGGATTATATTGTTTTTCATTTAAAACGAGCCGCCAATTACTGCAGACGCGAACGAACTTGCATGTTGCAAGAACCTTATACAAACTCTACAGCCAGTACAGAGGTTGTGTTGACACTTTGAGATCACGAGTTGCCCACCCATGCATATGATGCATTACTTGTAAGAGAAAGTATTAAAAATTCTTATATACCTAAATAATTCAGTGTATGCATATAATTTACTGTGTTACAGGAACCCGGAGTAACGGTTCAAAGACAACCACAGGGGGGATTCCTCGCAACGTATGTGATATATGTAAGTGTCCTTCCCTTTAAACGAGCCACACACACGTTAGTAATCAGGTTCTACGACCATGAAATTCATGTCTATGTTCTTAAACTTGTTTTCGAATTATAATAAACAATAAGGCATTCTCTTCATTTTTAAATGTTACTTGGTGTGTATGGGAAGTAGGTCTAATTGCGCTAGACATACAGTCATAATAAATGAAACCAGAATGAAGAAGGAATGCTGTTCCGGAATGTCTACTTTAATAAGTTCACGGATTTATATGGCTCTTAAATCTCATAACGCCGACAAAAAATGTAATTCGTCGGTCCAATGCCAAAACCACGAATGTGCAAAATTTCGCATTTTCACCTAAGCGCACTATCTGAGTCTGTATGGTATGTACTGTTGTCACGCCAGGAGAAGGCGGCTGAAGTACTTAGACGGGGCGGAGGGGAAACAGTCGCGCATGCGCACCGCGCTGTTCACTGCAATATTCCTGTTTCACAAACATCTACTGCACGTGTCTATGAATCTTTGCGACTTTGTGAAAATAATAGTGGGGTTTTTACTGTAGTGTTTTATTAGTTTCAACAAGACAATTGTTTTCAGTATACCACAAATCTTGTATTACTTTAGTTATCCTTTGCTTTTCGTGTTAATAGTGTTGATAATAATATAGTTAATAGAATTTATGTTATTGTATACTGTTATTTAGGTTTATAGCAGTTTTTTGTTTATTGTAAATATGTCGACAAAGAGGAAACAAGGATTGACAATCTATAGCGAAGAAAGGAATATTATTAGAAGTGCAAAATAATTCTGTGATGAAGAAAAAGAACAACAGTGCCTTTGCATTCCTCTTACGAAACCTACAGCAAAGGTAGAAAAGTACTCTAATCTATCCACAAGAACAATACAGCGTATAAGGAATGAAATGAAAGACTGCACAGAAGAAAGTACGTTGTCGACACCTGAGGGAGAAAAAATGTAAACGTCCAGACTACCGAAACGCAAATGTAGATGACTTCGATGGGAGATTGACAAAAAGATATAATTGAGAATTTTTATTTGAAAAAGAAAGAGGGCCACCGGCGTAGCTCAGGAGGTAGCGCGTTTGCCTGCCGATCTGCAGTTGTGCTCGGGAGTGAGTTCGATTCCCGTTTGCGCTGACTACCTGGTTGGGTTTTTCCGAGGTTTTCCCAAGCGGAAGGCGAATGTCAGGTAATCTATGGCGAATCCTTGGTTGCATTTCGCCAAATACCATCTCACCATCATCAATTCAATCGACACTGAAGAAGCTAGTAGTTATTACAGTGTCGTTAAATAACAAGTAAAAAAAATAGTATCAAGCTGCAACAAACGTCTATCCTTTTACAAGAGAAAATTGATTTGAAATGAAAGACAACATTAAGACGAATACTGAAGAAAAAGGATTTCAGGTGGAAGAAGTGTGCAGCAAAAAAAATTGAGGAAAACACTGTAAATTAGAATACGTGAAGATATCTACAGCAAATAAGAAAGCTTAGGAAAGTGGAAAAACCGATTTTGTATCTGGACGAAATGCGGATAGATAGGCCTACCAATTTAACGCTTCCCAAGTTCTGGCACGATAAAAATGTTACGGGAGTTTTGACTACCGTAAATGTGTCCAGAACACTCATTGTTGTTCATCAGGATGGGGGCGGTGGGGCTAATGGCTTTGTTGAGAGATTCGAATTAATATACACGGCTGGAACATAAACAGACGATTATCATGGACAGATCATACTCCAGCAATTTTGAAAAATGTGATAATGATAGTCATAGCGACAGCACCAAAGATGCGGAATCTTTTATGTCTGACTCCGTTCCCGTGTAGCCAAGTAAGTGGACGAAGTTTTCAGGTCAGAGTGTAGCGTGAAGTTCCCCCGTCCCGCCTATCTACTCCCCGCGCCAACTCGTAGCGCGAAGACAGTAGATTCTTATGCCAAAGTCACATAAGTGTATGATCATTCAATTCCGAGTTATTCACAATTCTTAAAACACTTATGTACTTCCACTTATGTCACTTTGAATATTAAAATGCTTTTATCTCAAAAGGAAGATTTTGCACATTCGTGGTTTTGGTATTGGACCGATGTTCCTTTGTATCACTATTTGTCGGTTTTTTGCAGACGCAAGATATTTCGAATCTACAACCAATTGTTGTTACAATCCAAGGACAGCAATTTGTTATTAATCCAGCAGACTATACGGTGAGTAGAAATATTAAAACAATTTCGTCGTCATCATCATTATCATTATAAGCAACTCTTCAGGGTATAAACTGCTACCAATCCTCAGTTCAAGAACATCTACTTCTTTGGTGTCTCTCATGTTATTTGACCTTCATTTCGTACTTTAGACGAGACGCTATAAGCAAGCAACTCTTCAGCCATTCTAAGCCCATGATTTCAAAGGTTTTGTTTGTAGTCTATTCTCGTATTCACTGTTCGATTTATTTCTGATGCCGACGCTGCTCATACAATTTCAATGGAGTGTTCATCCACAGAAAGTATCATTTCATGCAAGGAAAGTCGTTTATCATTTCTGTTCCACACACATGATCTGATCATATTGTCACAGCTACAAGTCGAAATTCTATTAATAATAATGATAGCCTCTACTAACAACAAGAATAATAATAAACTTATTCATTCAAAAACTGTTCAAAATGTCCCCAATCTGCTCTAGGCTTAGATCCACACGTGTTTTATTTATTATCAAACGCTTTAATTAAAGTTTCGCCACTGGATTTGTGTAATTTCCCATTGCCTATTTTAGGTCACCAATTTTTTTTTGTGACTTTCTTGATATGTTATGGACTTATTAGTACCACAAAAGAAATAATTGGTCGGATACAGATGAGGCGATTTCGCAGGCCATAATCTTTGTGATATAATTAATATTCTTTCTACGCAAATGTATGCTAACAAATTCATTGACGCGTGGGATGCACGAGCCGTAGCATTATCCTGATAAAAATCATTTAGCACCTCTTTTTCGTTTAACAGGCAAATAAAAATAAACGGAATATCTGAACAGTAAACTTCAGAACTAACGGTCGTATTAAAAATATTGGGTATATAGCAAGCAACACATCTATTTTATCTTAATGCAGTTTGGTTTCTTTCGCTGCACGTAAGTTTCCAGATGGCTAAATTAGTGAGAGGTGAAGGGGAAACTAGGCAGTTGGTTTCGTACAGGTCATGGGTGAACTTTAATTAAAGTATATACAGTCACGAAGCTTGAGATTATTTTTTTGCATTTCTCGCGATAGTTGCTAGCCTCTTGGAGTGCTGTGAGTACTAGGAACAATAGACTGTGTCACAGCCATCGTGATCTAATACAGGCCGTAAGTCAGACCATGTAACTCGCTTAACCCGATCACGAAGGGCGGCGTTTCAACCATATAAATTAGTTAGAATGTATAAACAGTAACATATGTAACATTCAATTTGTCTGTATTTTAATACTACAATTGAGTCCTGAATTACTGTATTTATCTACTACCTAAGGGACGAAGTAACACAATCGTACGTACACTAATTTCATAGGATCGAGTGGTATGGTAAATTCTCTGTCTACAATTAAGGAACGGATATGTACTAAATTAAAATCACAAAATAAATTCTCTTTTATTAAATCTCAAAATAGCTTCCATTCTAAACTTAAAATGTTGATGTGAACAGATTATGTTAACATGTAAAATTCTCTTCACATTAAAACAACACAGTTTTGTAATTATTTCTGCAACATAGGCTATTACGCAACAAGAATTAAATGGAACTTATGGACACATTACACTAAATAAAACTTAGCAATGATACGCAATAAAGTTATAATATAATATTTCACTGAGCTCCATACATTGAAATAGAAAACCCGAACATACCTACATTACGGCCTGGTCTAGATCGAAAAGGCATTGACTGTGCCGTATTTCGCATTGTTGTGAAAAGTAGTGTAAACTGGGAAATGTTTGTCATCAGTTGTAATAAATGTAAATGGCTAAAATACAATAATTTGAATAATAATATGGGACAAGGAGACGTTTGTAATACTATAAATTGTAAGAAAAAGAGGTCAGAGTTATCCTTTTTCCGAAAGATCCAGGAAGGCGAGTTTATAAAATATAATATATAGGCTACTTTATGAAAATAATATATAAACCTTATGTATATCATATTTCAATAAAGGAAGGAGGGCGTTAATTTTTTCAAAAGAATACGATATAAAAAGTACAATACATTTTATCGTCTGCTAGGGAAAGAGTCTGTGACGAGGCGATAGTAGCGAGCTTGACGGTTAGCAACAATTTATGGATGCATATTTATTAAGCATTGAGCTTCGTGACTGTGTATACTAGACTGTGGGTGAACTATGTACTATGTGTATCTCCATGGATGTCGCAAAGCAGAAACCTGGAACTGAGTTTAACTGAAAATTGTTATTCTTTTCTTAAAGAATAAAAGTAGGGAGATGACCAGTATCTTATTTGTAAAAACATGTCAGGTGCAGAAAATGTAATTTAAAGAGGCATTATGTGTTCCATGTAGTGCGACGAACTGTGTATAAGTTTTATATTACATAGGAACGGGTTCCTACAGTTGAATTACTGAGTCGTAAATTGATAAAATCGATATTCCTCAAGGGTGGAAATTCAAGTTTGAAACACTTATTGCGAAACCTAGGGTTTCGATGGAAGAAACCTATATCAAACAGATGTGTTCTTATAGAAAACTCCGATATAAGGGCGAAGACAATAAATTATTCAAGACTCATAGAAAAATACAGGTCAGAAGGACGCAATATAGTTTACCTATATAAATCTTATATCTTGTCATCCCACGTGCATCAGAAATCATGGTGTGACGATAGTAACAATGGTCTTATTTCACCTGTATCAAAAGGTCAAAGACTGATTATAATCCTTGCTGGTGGAGAACCAACCAGAATAGAGGTATCGTGTGGTTAGCACGATGATCCTCCCAGCCGTTATAGCTGGTTTGCGAAACCGGATTTTCGCTACCTATCGTAGCTTCCCAAGTGCATCACGATGCTGGGTGGGCACCGTTACCATACATTGGCCGAAATTTTCTTCCCCCATGAGGACTCGAACCAGCTTGCATTCCGTAACGCGAGTCCTAGGCAGGAATAAGCTTCTATCACAATAAAATAAATAACTAAAATAATTAACGGTACATACAGAATTATTATGTTCTTAATAATTTTAGCAAAATTTACACATGCACAATCTTTGGTACCACAAACAATCTTTTTGGCGGAATTTAAAAACTCCAAAACCAACTAAAATTTTGCTTTACACGAATAGATTATAATAGAAAGTATATGTCAATCTTTGTGACATTTTATTTCTTATATGTGCTTTCAATAAGTAGCTGATACAATACTATGTTCTCACCTATATTTATTAATTCATTCGTAGTTTTCTGCCAAATATCAGATCTTTCACTGCCACTCCCTACTTTCCTATTTTCAGCCTTCCACTTAGTCTCAGAATATATCTTAATGTCGTCTATCATCTAATATCTTCTTCTGCCCCGAACTCTTCTTCCATTCACCATTACTTCCATTACATCCTTCAGTACCTAGGCAGTTCCTTCTCAGTCAGTGACCCAACCAATTCCATTTCCTCTTCCTGATCAGTTTCTTCTATTCGTCCTGGTTTCACCATCATTCTTTCTTCATACACTCTTTCCAACATAGCTCCATTTTTTATTTTGTCTGTCCAATTCACACGCTCTATTTTTCTCCATATCCACATTTCAAATGCTTCTACTCGTTTCTCTTCACTTCGTCGTAATGTCCATGTCTTTGCCCCATACAATGTCACACTCCACATAAAGCACTTTATTAGTCTCTTCCTTAGTTATTTTTCCGCAGATGCTTTTCTTCTATTAAATGCTTCCTTTGCAATTGCTATCTCCCTTTTGATTTCCTGGAAGCAGCTCATCTTACTGCTTATAGTACACCCCAAGTATTTAAAACTGTCCACTTGTTCTACTGCCTCATTTAGAGTTGGCACGTTTACCTTCTATATTTTTCCGATAACCATAGTCTTCATCTTGTTAGCATTTATCTTCATCCCATACTGCAGGCAGCTGTCATGTATATCCCTTCGTATCGTCCCCTCTCCTGCTAACAGCGTCATATCATCAGCAAATCTTATGCAATTTATTTTTCTTCCTCCTACTATCACTCCTCCCGTGTTCTGAAAACAATTCTTAACTAAATCCTCCAAGTAGATGTTTACCTATACAGTATGTTGTACGATTTAATTCAATATGTTATAAGAAAGTACTACGTATATTAGAGTGTGGTATAATTTGTTACAATAACATAAGATATTAAGCTCTTCCCTTTTTCTCTACAATTTGTTACAGTAATTCCAGATTCAAGGTGTGGACGCTGATTTTCCTCAGGAAGTGAGTAAATAAAACTGAACGATGTTGTTAAAACTTCCGTTTGTGTGAATTTTCAGACGCAGATAAACGAAGGCATATATTTAGTGGAAGTGAGCATGAATGAGAACCCTCAAAATGAGAATCAGCAACTATGGATACTGGGCGATACTTTCATGCGCACAGTCTACGCGGTATTCGACATGGATAACAAGAGAATCGGATTCGCAACTCCAAATTAGCGTTCCAAAGTAGTGTCAGAATTGTTCCAGCTAAATAAATAAAGACATTGAATCTATCTCAGTCTTATTGTTTGTTCCCATCCAACTAACATGTCCAATCAGAGAGAAGTCATTGCCGCTTTTCCAGTTGCTCTGTTCCTGGATCCCTACCGAACCAGATGAATTGTTCTTCGAATGCCCGTATGGGGTTATTGCATATAATTATTAAGACTGGATAGTGGCATAAAAAGGATACTGTTAGCTACTAACCACTGACTGAATGAAACAACTGAAGCCTGGATCAATCAACTGAGAAGTGACAAACAATATTTGCAGGCTGATTTGTACCAGCGAGACTTCCGTCCACGTGCAAATTCTGTAGAGTAATTTCCTAGTATTTATTTCTCTTGTTCCCCTGTTGTCCACTACAGCTCAAAAGTCTCAACTCGTGAGCGCTTTTTGGAATATTTGCCTGAACGTTATGATTATTTTCACTTTCAACATAAGCATCCCTGGATTGTTATTAACAGAGAAAAATTCGCTCCAGCGCCGACGATCGAACCCGGGTCTCTCAGTTCTACGCACTGAACGCTCTAACCACTGATCTATGCTGTATAAGTCGAACATGAAGTAAGGCCTCTAAGGGAAGAAAACCAAATGAGAAAGATTCGATCCGGTGCGGTGGGTTGAACTTCGGCGTAGCTCAGTGGTTAGAGCGCCCAGTGCGTAGAACTGGGAGACCCGCGTTCAGTCCTTGGCGCCGGAACGAATTTTTCTCCGTTAATAGTTTTTAGTATTTTAATGTACCACAACTTATGTATACGAGTTTCACAATGTGCCTACAATTACCATGCAATCCCGACAGCCTGTTAAACTAATAACTAGACAGTGGAAAAAGTGAAGTTGTTTCGTATCGCAGTATATGGCACGTGCCGCGCCGTTCGTCATTTGTGTACCTGGCGAGTACAGCAGCGTATATAACGAAGGAACCCCGGTCCACATTGCAACGCAATAATGTCGAAGTCAAAACGTTAAATTCGCTTAGAGATACGAAATACAATTAAGAAGTATGAGAGTGACATTTTATGTACTAACGAAGACAATATCGTGTGTAATATAGGTCTATGTAAAATTAAAATAAAAACCAGAACAATTCAGGCTATAGAGAAACATTGCAACAGTACATCGCACAGGAAATGCGTTGAAATGAAATCTGAGGAACCATCATCATCATCATCATTTAGTTGTGTTGGTCTAAACGACATGTGCAACATGATGCTCAGTGCAAATATTCCTCTAAAGAAATTGAGTGATCCCCATTTTAGAGTTCTTCAGAAATTCTCTCGATACAAAAACTGTTTAAGCGATAGGCGAAGACGATTCAGCTTCGACAACTTACGAAAATATATCGTCGTTTACTGCAACGCTGGTAATTGCATCAATGATGACGAGGACTTAACTTGCAAGGTATGTGCTACACTACTACAGTGCGTTATTTTTCTTTTCCTTCTGACTGTACGGAGATACAGTAGCATGTTGACGTCGTCTGTTTACGTTTAAAACCTGTTTAGCCAATGGTCTGAATGAAAAAAATGTAACATATAGTAAATGTGCACCTACATTCAACGATAAGTCATCCCGCATCCACACTCTACTAATAACTTAACTCCAAACAGTCAATTTCTTCTTATTGATCTTAAATGTACACCATCTGTTCGTTCTACACTTACGTTTCTTTCAGCATTCTAATCTTGCTAACTAAATTTATATATAATTCCGTCTTTCTACATCACATCTAACTCGTTCTACTCTACAGCATATTATTCTGTTGATCATTATTACTTTATCAAAATATCGTCCTTAAATTTTAACTGACTATCCTAGTTAAATCCTTATACAGTACTAACATTCTTATTTTTAAATCTTTAACACTTCACTCGGTTGTACTCATTGGGATCTTTTTTCTACCTAATACACATCATTATAAGTAGATAAGCATAGACGGACCCTGTTCATTCCTAATTCAATGTATTAGCTTATCGGTCCTCATCATGCCTCTTAAATCTAGTAATAGTAGTCACTCGTGTACTTAATACAGTTCTTTGTTATCACTGTGTCTAATTTGTCATAAGTCATAACATGGAACTGTTATTAGCATAGTTTAATACCTGTGAAAGCGGAAAATGCACAACAATTAACAGATATTGGTTAAGAACAATTAAAAATCGAACCTAGATCATACGAGTAAATACAGTTTCGTTAATAAAGTCTTTGCCATCTGTAGCATCTACTTATGGAACAAGAGCACTAATGTACATGCTGTATATTGTTACAGTTTTGCTTGAAGAATGGCAACTATTTGGTTCGAATACAATTCGCCGTAACAAACCAATGGATATTTGGAGAAGTTTTCTTTCCCAAAGCATACGTGGAATTTGACATGGAGAACAAGAGAATTGGATTCGCTCATGTAAAGCACTAACTTTCACGGAGAGCATCATGCTGAAATATAATTTGTTGCAATTATTGTATTGGCACCTGAATAGCTACAATAAAACTGCACAGTATCACTGGTTTTCTTTGGTTTCTATTTGAAGAAAGTCTCAGAGTTTGCAAAAGATGAAAATATCCACATATCATTCAGTGAGGTAGAACTCCCACGTTTCCTCAGCATAAGTACTCCAAGGAAGTGGTGTGGGAAATATACCCTATCGCTCTCAGAAAAGACCAAGTACTCATACTTTAAGAAGGATGAGTGATTCTAGAAAATATGAAAAAAGTTCCCCTATACATGGAATTTAACACGTTCTCTTCCAATCCGTATCTGTCATTTAGAAGTTTGTTACCATGAAAGTGTAAAGTAATTTTTCACTCTAGAAAATTTTTCAGCTTTAAAATAAATTAGCCTATCATTTTCAACATCACCGTTATCACCAGCAGCTTCATCATTATTGCTATAGCAACCACATAAGTATGTTTTTTTAATTTATTTATTTATTGTCGCTTTAACTTATAACAAAAGTCATAACGCGACACGAATTAATTTTAACAATAACATAACATTTAGCAAGTTACAATAAACATTACACAATTTTATCAAACAATCTAGTTAACTTGAAAAACTTCATGACACTAGTGCACTAAGAAGGTTCACCAAGAGATTTTGCTATATCGTTGGGGATTTTTAGTTGTTGTCGTAACTGATTGTATTGAAGATAGTCCTGGATCATGTGCTTCACAGAAAGAGTTTCTGTGCAAGTGTTAAAAACTGGAGGAGGTTTCTTCTTTAATAAATAACCATGTGCGAGCTTGGTATGTCCAATATGTAGTCAGTTGATGAAAACTTGATTTCTGTGTGATAGATGTTTAGTTGGATAGGATAAACTGGAAGTAGTTCTAATTTCCCTGAGTTTGCTAGTAGATGTTTGAAGCCAATTGGAGTACCATAGATCATTTAACTTTGTTTTAAGGTGAGTGGTTATATCATTATTCAAAGTGTCAATGTCCATATCTGTATAGGAAGACGGGTTGTTTCTTTTGCTGCCATATCAGCCTGTTCATTTCCATGCAGACCTTGATGGGAAGGAATCCCATAAGTATGTTATAATACAAAAATAATGGTACAAATATTTCCTGAATTCTTGGTCTGAAAGGAAATGCTCAAGAATGAGTACAGGTAGACCGACCAGGGAGTTTATCTGAGGATCTTCAAGCCTGAGTTTGCTTATACTTCATTCGTTGGTATGTTTATGACAGTTTTGTAAGTGGGTGAGGTTAGATATATGAAGAATAAGTTATTTTTGCTCAGTACAGTACAGCTGAATAAAAAAATTTATGCAACGGGATATATATTTATCTTGTGTTTTGGAGTGTAATGTCTATATTACACCTCATTAATAGAAAAATGAAGGGATTTGGTGTAACGAAAATCACACTGACGTCATTCGACTTCGGGTTCCATGGAAATTCTTACGTCATATTGCGCAGGTAAACAAATGAATTCTCGCCGAAAAAACTAATTGACCCACGTGATAGAGATTTATGTGCTGAATTCATATCTGGTTGTAGTATTTTTCTATCATATATTTTTATTTACTCTTAATTTATTATACTCTACGCTCTGCTTTCAATTTCTTACACTCAGCTGCAGTTTCTTCCTTTGCGCGGTACATTGTAACGCTGCATACACTTATTTCCTGATATTGTTATTTTTTATGTAAATATAAAGGAATTTTCAGAAAATAATAAACATAGAACTGTATATTCAAACCTTGCATCTGCAATGAGACCAGTCCGCCATGATGATAACATACCGGTTCCGAATCCTCCAGAAAATGAAATGGAAATTTTTCAAGAAAGAGAATGTGGAGATAATACTGTCGTGGACAATTAGAATGCTCACATTTAAATACGTTTATTTTAACAATATTTCCGTTCTCGTTCCCGTTGTTTCCGTTCCCGGTTTATTGTGTACCAGCCTTTAAACGTTCCAGGTTGAAGCTGCTATTGAGGTGAAGTCGTAATGCATGTCGTTACTGATAAATCCTGTTACATTCCCTGCCACTATCTTCAACTGTTGCATTCACAAAGTGCATGTCAGCAAGTTCTGATAACGTGTACAGTGAGCCATACTACCAAAAAAACATACTGGAGTAGCGATCTCGAGAGCAAAGGCTGTCTTCTAAATGAAAGTGGCACCGCATGGTGGCGTAAACATACATATAATAATAAATCTACTAGTCAATAACGCCTGAATGGTAAGCAACCCAACCGACAGATATGCCAAAAGGTTGTCCTGTTGCAGGTTTGCGCTCTCCGAGCCGGCTCACAGCTCATGAGCGGAATGCAGATATTAGCTGCCCTCTGTATAAGGTTGGACTGGAAGAAGGGGTGATCTCGTACAAAATATACACAAAAGGAAGTACTATTACGAGTGCTTATGAAATTAATTCCCGTTCAGTGTTTGCAAAACTATCTTGGACTATTATTAATTAATAGAGAAATGTTTATTTTACAGAAATAATATAATTTCTATAGCTACTTAAATCTACAATATCATTTCGTTATATTTTTATTTATCAGTACATCAAAACGAGGTTTTATGCTGTTGGCAGCTGAAAGGAACAGTAGCCTACTGATCGTAATGAAACATCAGTTACAGATGTACGTTGTCTGCCTTTTTTAAAGTTGATTATAGAAAACAGTTGCTCACAAATATAAATGTTGAGCCAAACATAGCAATCATTTTCACAGCCAGCCTGTGTAGTCGTGGATATTATTGCTAATGTTTAGTCTTGTAAAACTCAACCAGGCTAGTAGTATTATTCAAACGATCTTTAGCCCTTAGGTCACATTAAAGATCAATAAGTTCGAGCTGCAAATCGTTAAATGTTATGTTCCGTCTTGTACTGTAGATTCCTCCATACTGCACTGTAGCAGTAGGTAAGCAACGTGAAACAGTTACTGAGAATAGGCCTACACACTGCACTCCACTAGATAACTGAGTGATCGTTTCCCTCTCCTCTACCTATATCATTCATGTCTATGTCATTCTGACGTATCTTCCTTTCCATTTCGGCGAGCGGTAAACACGGTTCTCCCGCTCCGAAGGAGCGCGCGCGCTCGTTGCGCGCTGTTTGTGCAGGTATGCTTTAATGGTTTATCACGGTTAAGTGCTAGGTTACCGGACACAGGTTCCTCATGACAAATTGTTCTTTGTGACATCCCCTACCATCATTAAAAGTTTCCAACATATTCATGCGAACACACTCTATGCAAAGCAACAGTGTGTATTGCATCAGTGTTACTAACATATTTCTTTATTTCTATAAATATTTTATCGATTTTAGTTATATTCAGAGTGATAAAAAAAGCTATTACAAAATTCAGGAGGTCATTTAGTACATGAAAATGGATGGAAAAGTTCATATGCATCTATGCCCGAGCCACTTGATGTCACTATAATAGGTGTTCAAATTGCTACACAGTGCCACAACAAAACATCACTAGTGACTTGTAGCAGCAACTGCTGCTTGGTAGAGATTGAAAACCACACTAAAATGCTGCTACTAGTGATGAATATGATGACGATGATGAAAATAATGGCAATAAATAAATAGCACATGTACCGTACTTTGAATACGAAGTTACAACAGTCTCTAGGGTGAATGTTACTTATGTCCCGCCCACTATAGGAGACATAGGCCAGTTTTACACTAATCCTAAACATATTTCGTATAACTTGTTGCTTGTCCTAAACATATTTAGTATAACTTGTTGCTTGTGAGCCATCCCAAACCCCGACGTCCACCTCTAAGAGCGCCGGTCCTTATATACCCGTCAGTCAAACCTACTGACAAATAAAAGCAACTGACAATAGATATCTCAGTCATGACAACCTCATAAAATATCGTATCAATTGAATAATCGATCTTGCTACGTACAACATAATTATATCATATTATTATATTATTACCCATTTCAACGAGTACTGACGACCATAGCAAAATATGACAATTTGGTCCAGGGAGCATTCTCTTTTGGTACAAGGATGATTTATGTAACATGTTTCTAAATTAGTCTTTTAAGTACCGGTACATTCTTTAATATAATTTGGTCCAGGGAGCATTCTCTTTTGGCACAAGGATGATTTATGCAACATGTTTCTAAATTAGTTTTAAATACTGGTACATTCTTTAATAGATCACTGAGAAAAAAATGTGAATATAGGGATGTGGAGTGAATACGAAATTATTTTTATTTTTTGGCGCATCATTTTTACATAAATAACGACAAATAAAAACTAACATGCCACATAACATTATTTTAAGAAATACAGGAAACAAGCATGAATAATATTCACCATTCTTAATGAACTTGGGATAGAAAAAGACGTATGGAATAGATTACATACAAATGTGCGTGTAATAAACAATGAGCAAATAATCTTCGATTAATCATTTCAAAACAACGTGCATATAGCGTGGATCTGTAGGAAAATAATTTCTTATATATTGCTCCCAGTGTGCATCATGTTTAACTTGTGAAAACAAATGAAAATTAACATGGCATATAAACACTATTTGAAGAAAGATAGGAGATATTAAGTAATATTCAGCGTTCTTAATGATCTTTGGATGAAAAATAACAATGAAATATGTATAAAATAGAAATTACATACAGATGAGCATATAAAAAACAGGAAGTAGAATCATATCGGATTAATAAGCTTAAATTATTCCAGGTTTAATATAAGCGTGGTCTATATCTAACGATGTCTCCCAGCAAATTACTTAATTATTTAAAAGCAAAAAAATCGTGTTAGAAGATTGAATTTGCGTATTTTCTCTGAAACTTTCCAAATATCTGTAGACAGTCTTTTACATTAGATTGCCGAAAACTGATATATAGCGCAACATTGGCAGTGAAAAAAGTGTGAAATATTCGTTCAGTGGGCGGTGGATACTCTACATTGACCGTCTCTAGCTTTTCCGAGTTATTCTTAGGCTACAAATAGGATGGTGTTGTAGAAAAATTGCTATTCATGGTAGGTCTTAATATTTCAGAATAAACCACATTTTTGGTATAATAACTATCATTTTTGGCAATGTCCTGTTATGATGTTGTAACCATTTTAAATTTCGCATCTTTTGCTGCTTTTACTCATTTGACATGAGTTCTTTGAGTTCATTATTTGTACTCGGCTCAGGGAAGGAATTATAAAGTCGACTAACAATCTCTCCCTTAAAATGAAAGCCTTGGCAAAGACTACATTTTTCGTTCATTGGACCAACATCGTAATATATAATACTGTCTTCATGCATAATTTCATTTCTTGGAACGTTGTTACAGAGAACATTGTTTCTATATAGTCATTGATGCAGTTACATTTCTAAAAAGTTCTACCACGTTTTCTTGGTCGACCAGCTACACTTATAATAATGAACTAATAGAGAAGAACTAAATTCCCACGTAACAACACTATTACTGTTTAGTAACACCAGATAAAAACACGCGTATATTGAAACACGAAAAAAATACGTGACAGTTGAAATGTGAACAAACTATCAGTGGCGCAAACTTCTGGAAAACATTGGGTGGACTCAATCTTTAGGTACAAGTTAAAGTAAATAAATCTCTTAAGTAATAATAGGCCTAATAATAATAATAATAATAATAATAATAATAATAATAATAATAATAAAAATAATAATAATAATACGATAAATTATTGAGTGGGCTCGGGTCCCAAGGGCCCATATAATTTGGCGCCACTGCAAACCATTATTATCGAGATCTCGAAAAGCATGATATTGTGACGTCAATATCTCGCATGTACAGAAGGCTTCGATAACTACATTTCTGAACGTTTTAATAAAACTCAATGTTTTATTGTTTGAAATTTCGTTATTTGAACCATAGCTTTTCCTGTACACAAAACCCCATATTACTGACACCATTCATGACGTTTATAAACCTAACACAGCTGTATTAATAGGCCTACCTCAAATGAAGATAAAGTATATTTAAAGCCAGTACGTGGAACCACGGTCATCTGCACAACACTACGAAATGAACTGCAAGATGTCCTACGGTATAATATGCTTTCGCTGCGACGGACGTACATATATATTTTTTTTAATTTTAAAGCTTTTTATGAACTTCGCTACAAACCATTTAGATTTTCCCGAAATATTAATATTATTAGCTTTCGATTGAGACATCGCACAACCTCACAGGACGTATAGTTTTCATAAAATTTTCCGCCATAGTTCAAATTAAATATATACTGGGTGTTCATTTCAAAGTGTGTCATGACGTCACTGTTGTTGGGTCACCGATTTGAAGCGAGTTTCAGCTTATATGTTAGAGAAGTTGTCTATTATTTAAGGCGCTCTTCAATCTGAACTTGAGAACGTGTACGGTATAACTTGAACGTCGTATCAACAGATGGCGGTCTGTACGGTCTGTGTGCTACCATAACCTCTTTCGAACTGTGTTTTGCGCGGGCAAGTCGTACGCAGGGTATTTGTTATCATCGGTTGCGTACGGTAACATTCCACAACACAAATCAAATGCTCCGTGTCCATGTTGACCGTCAAAGTTAATGTCAACAAATACGTAAGTAATCGTCTTAACCCTCTCCCCATATCCCGACAGTACGTATTTCCAAACAGTTCACATTCCTGCCATTACCGGCGTTACCGTACGTATCGGTACCTACTCTTCAGAATTAACGCCGTACTTGCTAGGCAACTTCTCTGCCTCTTAGGTTATACACCTCTGCGGAAATGTAGGAAGATTGAATAGATATCTGTATTATCAGTTGGCGTGTAGTATGCGGAAATACTTTTGGTTAGGGCTATTCGTCCGTATGGGTTACATGACACGATGCCCACAGATGTACCGTATGATGAACTATGAGCCTTGCGACATATTTCACCTAAAAGAATTCTAGACAAAATCTCGCAGTGAAAATACGGAGCATATGGCCTAACCTGGACTATTGAATTTATGACTAGACCAAGCGACTGGTTTTCACTGTGCTGTCAACTACACGTACTTACGCGTCTGACGGCACCATTAAACTATTCTAAACCACAAATCAGATGAGGCAACGTGGCGAGTCCACTTGCTAAAATGACTGGATGAAGTGATTCGTTTTCAATGTGCTGTCAATTGAACGTATTTCCGATGACATGTACTGTTAAACTGTAACGAACCACAAGTCGGCGAGGAAAAGCGAAGGCCCCATGTATTAAAAAGTGAATTAAATTATGTAGAGAACTCCAGAAAGATGTAGTAACAAATCTAGAGAAAACACACTGCTATTAGGCTGAAGAAATCCATAAGTTTAAAATCTTACGGATAAATGAGGCCGAAATGCTCCCAGAGTCTTTTATATATCAAGAAAACAATAGCAAAAAGCATTATTTTATAAAGTGCACACATGAAAATGACGATATTTTTCTACTCACCGCAGAGAAGTAATCCACGTTGCTCCGAAATCCTGAAATTAGAAACATAACAATTTTAACAACAACGCCATTATCGCATATTCTTATCTACTACTGAAGTTTTCTACTATACTATATTGTGCAACGAGCCTATAATGGTAATAATCAAGACGCGAGTTTCATAATTTTAATACAAGCGTCTTAATTACCATTATAGACAAGATGCAGACGACTGTTTTTGTTCGACCATAATTAAATGTCTAACCTTTTAAGTTTTTATAAATATCTTACCTCATTATTTTAGTGATAATGAAACGGTGACCATGAGTACATTTTCGCGTGTTATCTACTATTGTAACAGGTGGCAGGCAAGGATCATAAGTGTCTTTTCAGTAGGGAAGAGTCGGGTAGTATCGGACATCGGGTAATATCGGACAGTGCGTTTCTTTCATCTACCACCATATGGTAGTACCTGAATGACATGGTTACGTTTCTCTGTGCGACATCACAGAAACCTAACCATGTCAATCAGGTACTATCATCGTGTGGTAGATGAAAGAAACTCACTGTCCGATATTACCCGATGTCCGATACTAACCGACTCTCCCCTATGCTTCTGAGTAGTGCAATAGATGGCAGGCGTATTTATTGACTTTTTTGCAGGGGTGTGGTTTGGAGATTTTAACCTCAAAGCACCTATCTTAAAACACAGAAAATGAACTCAATTTATTAGAATATTAAAATTAACATGAATAGAATTTATTTTATTTTAAATACATGTTGATTGTGCAGTTTGTGCCTGCTATTTTGGATTGATACTTTCAAGGCTTGCGGGTTGTTGCACGTACGACAATAATTAATGCCGCATATGCTTAGTTGGAATGTCATAATGAATAGCAGTATTTCAATGTACGTTATTAAGGTTCTGTTACGTCATCTGTAATTAGCGCATTATAGTACGGTCGAATAAAAAATATTTTGAAGAACAGACCAGTCAGTATTTTCAGTCTTATTATTCAGATTTTACAGCGGTCGCTTTTATATTTGTGCAACTAACGACAGTCATTTTTCTCATATTCGTGTATCACCAGAGCCAATAACATCCGCTTTCCTTTATTTTGGAAGCTTGTCATTGTCGGATTGTTAAAAAAAGTTTTAATTCTCCGTTGTTGTTAAAATTATAGTTTTGTAAAAATTATAAAAATATTTATAAGAATGACTATGTTTAGTTTGTATAGCATCATTTTGGGAGATCTCGACATTTTTAAGGAAAGTAGCATTCCGAGCACAGTTCCTAGTGAAAAACTCGAACTACTCGTACATCATATCTGTGTTGACTGTGTTTTTAATCTCTATGTAAGTGAACCTCGTGATTTCAACTTATGTTTTGCGTTCACAGAAGGCAATAAACACAATGAATATTAGTTACACTTTCCTTTTCGGTCATGAAATATAATATACCATCTTTAGTTCGTTGTATTTTGACTGGATGTGCATGATATTAGAGATGCACAAATTATTGTATACAGGGTGATTCACGAGGAAACGTAAAACATTTAGGATACGATATCTCAGGCCATTTTGAGTGAAAAAGTTCATATAAACATAGGTCCGTTTTCGAACGATAGCGGAGCTAAATGCATTTTTTTGGTAAAACGACTCGCCGCAATGTGAATCAGACGTTACCATATGCTGCTGACGTGAGACGTGAGACAAGGTTACCGATCGCAATGAATGACTAACATTGGAATCTACCGTAGCTAACGAGAAAGACAGGCTACGGCGCGACGTCACATTCGTAGTCAAACATGGCCAACATTGAACAAATGTATATAACATAAATACACGTTTAACATGTCAGCAATTCCTTTGTTTTTTTTAGAACTTTGAACATGTATTTATATTAGACTATTGACAAGATGGCCATGACTGGACCGTGATAATCATGTGATTCCGATTCTTGCCGAAGCTTGTCTTTCCCGTTAGCCACGGGAATCTAAATTGTGAGCGATTTGGAATAAGAAAAATTCATTGAACTCACAAATCGGGTGGTGAGACATTACAAATATCCAATCGCCTGCCCTTGTCCGACGTAATGACACAGAACCCGCACATAATACAAATACAGTATCACTTATCAGTTCACAGCAGTTCAGTCAGCTACCTGCAGTACAGTAGTTATACAGATACAGTTATCGGAATTGTTAAGTTGTGTTTTTCAAGATGTTTTACAAATTTTCGACTGCAGAATAACTCGATATTTTGTATCTTTATGGTTTGTACGATGGAAGTTCCTTGCGTGCCGTTGCTGAATATGAACGACGCTTTCCGAACAGAAGGGTACCAGATCGAAGAGTATTTACTGTCTAAGGAGTTGAATGAAAGCCTTGGTATACCAAAGGAAGGTGGAAACGATAGAGGCGTTAATCGACCGTATTTTGATGCTGCACGCCGCATAAAGAACAGCTACGAGCAACTTTCCCGAGCGACGAGCGCGATTCACGCCCGAGCGCAACAGTGCATTGAAGCAGAAGGAGATACCTTTGAAAATGTGTGGAAACATCGACCCCGACGTCTACAATATTAGGTATGTATGCATATGTGAATATAAACTTTAAATTTATCCGTTATCTGTCTCCAAATGCGAGTTAGTACAATGGAATCCCAGTAGTTTCTGTAAAATCAAATATGTTCGTAACCATTCGAAAACGGACCCATATTCATTTGAACTTTTTGACTCAGAATGACTTCAGAATTCACATTCTAAATTTTTTATCTTTCCTCGTGAATCACCCTATATACATTTTACAGGTTATTGAAGACGGCAAAATGATTATCCTCAAACAATTATCTTTGTTTCGAACGTGCTGTTATCTTTTGAGTGAATATGTATCCTTGGGAGATTTCGACACTATGTTTTGGGGAGGTCTCGACGTGTGTCGAGTTCTCCTTGATTAGCAATTAGGTTCAGCTGAAGCACGTGTTATATTTCTTCTGGTATAATAATTGGAAAGTTCATGTGTGGATTAAGCCTGGGATGGGGTGGGAAGTCTCGTACGTGCAATAAAAGTGCATGTAGCTGCTCAAATCGTTCCCCGTGCTGTACTTCCTGAAACTTCGAGACACATTAAATAGAGAATGAAGCGAGCGAACCGCGTGGAAAACCACGAGGCATTTTACACTTCTGTATCCATGGTACCAAGAGCGACGTCAAAGTAAATCATTCATATCAAAACGTTACAATCTTTATCTTCTTGTAGGTCGAGTAGGTATAGACATTTCACATCAAAATAACCTTACAGACGTTTAGGAAAATATATTCCATGGGGAAGGATAGACGGAAAACAAACAGTAAGTTTAAAATCACTTTTTGATGCACTTACTGAAATCTAATTTCTAAATCTACATCTATACTTTTTATACAAATAATGTAAAATTTAATGAAGTAAGTCATCTATTGCAAGAGGAAAAAAGAGTAACATGCTGCAGGCACGTGACCGTTCAAATCCTACAAGGCCGCTTAACCCTCAGCCGCATGAGAGCGTCGACACTGCCTGGACCGACTATATCACGTCCTCACATTCAAGTACAAACAATTAGCACCTATTTTGTGTTTACACGTTTACAAACGAATCACTTTCCTCGTTCACTGAGCCTCTAGGTCACAAACCATTTCGCTAATAGTTATTTGTTCTCATTTATACGCAATTGTGAGGCTTCGTGAACCGCGAAAGGCGCCGAAGTAAAGAAGTCTACTCAAACAAGGAAAGCGTTTAAACACATAATAATGGAGTTATGTAAGCAATGAAGAGGACCGAGAACACATTTTTTATCGGAAATAAGCGACAAGGAAAGACGAAAGAGTTCACTGGCTGTAGCTTATAAGAGAAACATGTGCAGTACGTGACTTCAGGTTGGAATTTTCAGAGAACTCAATCGTTTCAATGTTCAATTGAAACGATTCCGATCTCGGACACAATTATTGTATGATTTTTGTACTAGTGCAGCATACAGATAAAATTTTTATTTGAATTATATTAAACACTTTTCAAAACAAACAGAGAACAAAGTCTAACAAATAATGTCAGGCACACTATCCAAAAAATAACCAACATAAATTTTAATTTCACTGAGATATGACTAAAATGATTCGGATTAATCATACTTGTGTTAATAATAGTAATAATAATAATAATAATAATAATAATAATAATAATAATAATAATAATAGTAAATTCAGAAAAAATTTGAGACTTTCAGTCTTCAACATGGTTATAGATAATCGGTCTTTTAGACCGTATCAATAGATGCAGAAACATTCCATATTTCGGAGCTATATGCGGTGAGTTACTCGTAATATCCTCTCTGACATCACAGAAGGCAAGATACGTTGTTTAAATACGATGCGGAACTAATGCTATGGCTATATCTTTCTTGTACCTTTATTCATTAAGGAGATGTAACTTCATTTTAAAATAACATAATGTAATTTTCAATCAATTAATCATTTTACCTCTTCAAATCCTATTCAAAAAACGTATCACTATACAATAATTGTAATAAACAAAACATTGAAGGGTGCAATAAGTACGGAACTCACAGTGTATGTACTCATTGCAAGTCCAAAGTAAAATGGCAGTTTGTAGCACCTTGGTAGTCCTACTGAAACAGAAAATTTACATGTCCTGCCTAAAGTGGTGAGCATTGCAATTAATGCATAATCAAAATCTCTGGATGAATTACGTTCTATTGCTGCGTACTGAACTGATGTGTCAACGATAGACAGCGTTCTTGACCGCTTCAAAAGAGAAAAATAAGAACGAGCAGGTAAACTAACTCGTATACTATGTCCAATCCATCTATAAAGTAATTTTCGATCCAGAACATGACAGGCTCTTAAGCATAATATGCTAGGCAACAAGAATGCTGGTACCACATAACCATTCCGTTCATGAAAAGATCAGGAAGGATGGTTCTTAATAATTGTCTGCCATTTACAGTACCATTCATGAAATTAGATACTGCAGTAAGCTAATAATAATCTTAACCTCATAAAAAACTGAATTGTTGCGAAACACGTTAAACATAACATTTAAAATGCATTTATTGATACTTAATTTTTTAGATAATATTCTTTACAAATTAGTGATGGGCGATAGTCGATAATATTATCGATAACTATGACTTCAGCTATAGCCAAACTATCGACAGTTAAATTGTTTCCAATACTATAGATAGTTCTGGCGACTATCGATATTATCGAAAAATGGGAAGATAATTCATAATGTATTATAAGGCTTTCACACTGGAGTTGGGCAACATGATTCTTTTTCATCGATTTAATCAGACGTTACGAATCGTTTGTAACGATTCATTCACGGTTTGTTCAGAACTCATCCCAGTCTATGATTCCAAGTATTCTTTTGAATCGTAAACAAACGACTGACACGATTCTTCATTTTGAAGTCATGGATAGAATTGAAGCGTTCTACATATCTTTCATAGATAGCAGAGTAGGCCCAGGAAGGATACAGTCCCTTTATAATGAGAGCTGAGACATTGGGTCGTCTTTTTCTGATTGGCAGGAACCAGTTTTCGTGACCTACATTAATCTACAAAATTAAGAAAGATACTTAGTTGTCCTTAATTACAATTTATAAACTCAACCTTAGTATCAAGTAGGTTTACATTATATCCTTATTTAACTACTGCGCAAATTTAAGGCATGCGCGTATAATTTTTTATATTTAATTAAGCAAATCCAGCAGGCCTGTTTTGTTTCCACTGTCCGTTCTTTTTATCATACATCATTCACCCACAACTAAGTAATTTGATCAGAAAGTAGGCTATCTGTATTCAGTGGGATCTTCAGTTGCCACGGAAAGACTGCTATCCAAAACTGAAAATTTAGTCAATGAAAGGCGAAACCGTCCTCCATCCCAACAAAGTGGAAATGCTTATTTTAATGGGAACTTAGATTATCCAATGATCACATTTTTAAAAAGAGACATTATAATGATGGCTAATATTGGGAATTTAAGGACAGATTATAATATTGTGTGTTATTGGTAGGTAACTCAGATGCAATTAAGTATATATTATTAATTAAATTAATAGTTCAGAACGCGTTTAGACGTAAATTCAGATGCACATTCAGTTTATAACCAATTAATATAAAAGTTTGTAATGACTATCGATAGTTTTGATTAGGACCATCGATAGTAGGATCAACATTAGATAGTACTATCGATGCTATCGTAAGTGACTATCGCCCATCTCTATTACAAATAAGTATTGCAGGTTTAGGTATACTTGGAAAATAATTTTGTTTGACTCATAGGGTCGCGTGTGCTTTCTCCCATAATAACATTAACTATGTATCTCCCTATAACATACGTGCTGATTAAAATCTGGTCTCGAGCCTCTGATTCGTACCTTTATGAAATGGATTTGGGCTGATGTGATTGGGAAATTATGTCAGTGTAGGGAAGTCCCCCTTCCAAACTTTCAGGAATCAACAACTCCCAAACAGTTGCGCGAGTTTTGAGACTGGCGTCATCATGATGTAACCCTCGTCCTTATAAACAGACACCTGCATACTCAGCCAACAGTCGTGATGGCATTGTCAGAGGCGCTATTTGCTTTCATCCTGCTTCTCTCGCACACGAATGGATTGTTACGGTAAGACAAATATTCATTATAAAGTAAATTCAATGTTGTGGCCAACGTGTTGTGCTCTCGTATAAGGATTCGATTCCAAAGTCAATGTTTTCTACCAGCTAGTACGAAGCATGAATGATCAGAGCATAACATTTGGAAATTTATCAGTCCTTAATTCTAGTCACTTAATAGATGAAAATTCTAATAATGTCAATGTAGAATTGAGGAGTTCTCTGAAACAAGAACTTCATTACAAAATCTTGAATTTGAGATACAGAGAATGAAATATCTTATGTCTCAAACAGCATGCATAGAACGACGTTAAAATGTTCCTAGAGGGCGCTGTGCTTTTTGGAGGGAAATAATATTTTGTCAGGAGGGAGATGTGTTATTAAGGATTGAATATATGCTGGAAATGTGAATACGACATAACGTACGTTAAATTGTTATTACATGGAATGTCTCAATAATTCTTTATGGACAGGGTAACGTGAAAGGTCATTTTGCATTTTTGTGTGTGTTTTTATATTTTGTAATAACTGGCTTTGTATCTTCTTCTCTCAAAGAATATAGGCCTACTGAAGGTATTTTAACCATACGACAAACTGGGTCTATACGACAAACTATACGGGTGATTCTCTGACTTTATTACATACTTGTAGGGGCGATAAGATGATCATTATGAATAATTTCATACAGGAACCTATGTCCGGAAACGTCGAGTTTGGTAGTGCCAAGCCTTGATATATGTAGTCACTGTAGCCAATTAGCATCGAACTAAAGGTATCTGTCTGAAGTTTGGTTACAGACTCTCTGTTCCTGAAAATGCTGAATTCTTACAAACATAGTATGAGCTAGCTAGCATCGTAAACAATACTTTTGCCGATAAAACATTGCTGCTTTTCTTCCATTTCCATTACCCTTCCATAAATGAAATGCTTATCAGCAACAACTATTAATGTGAATCTTCCCGTGACAACAAGAAACTAAAATTATTGTCTGTTCGCAATGCTTAGGCCATTCGATATCTCGTGAAACCAACTTACGCGTGAGGGGAAAGAAGTGGACTAGGAAGCTTCCCTCCCTCGCTACACTTCCACTTGCAGGTAGCTAGCTCGCTTACCCCCATCATAAGGTGCTAACTATGAGCTACTGCGCACACAAGCATTTGGTTTCACGAGATAACGAATGACCTATAACGTCATACAAGTAAGACAGTACACATAAACTGAAATGAGGTTTCAGTGCAATGGCCATGAGTTCGATGCCAGATGTTTTTTTAATGTATGCTGTAAACAAGGTCCTATCTATTTGCATGAACTTTGTAATGTTTACAAAAATTACCAGGGAAACATAATGGCAACATTGCAGAAAACAAAATGATTTATTTTGTCATGGCCCTCCAATGTTACTTAAACCAGTTAGCACATACTTATACTTACTTAACAAACGATACGTTTCCGGACACGGGTTCCTACATGAAAATTGTTCATAAAGATTTCCTCTATCAACCCTGAAAGTTTGTAACATTCACGCTATATATCAATGACATATGAGTTTATATGAAAGGAAATTTGTGTTCTTTAAATAAGGGCGATTTTTATGTGATTACAGACTGCCGCTCGTGAAATACGAGCCAGATCCACCGACCAACTTCGACTATGACGACATCCTTAGTATAATGCGCGTCGAGCCCGTGAGTAATGCATCAAACACTATGTCACATGGGTGGGCAACTCGTGCTCTCAAAGTGTGAATACAACCTCAGTGCAGATAGAACGGACTCCGTACTAGCTGTAGTGTCTGTATGGGGTTCTTCCAAGACGCAAGTTTTCTCGCGTCTGCAGTAAGTGGCGGCTCGTTTTAAGTGAAAAACAATATAAATCCCCAGATCATTTCCCTTTCGTGGTGAGTCGGAAGAGAAATATTCTTTTTAGTAAGAAGGAAGGTAAAGCTTGTATTATGTTCTATTATACTTTCTTACGCATGACATTTTATGTTACAAATAAACACAATGAAGGTTTTAGTAAAGAAATGCTGTCTAGATCTACTTTAGAATAGCTAAAGGTAAAATTGGGATATGAACAAGGTGAGACTGATATCAAATATCGTTAGCACGTTGTACGTGCGAGTTGTAGAATTGTACGCCATATTATGATCGACTAGCTAAGAGCATTTATAGATAAATTTGAAATGTGGCAGTATCGTGTAGAACATAGACAACTTCATTTTCCCATCTTAAAGGGTGATAAAAAATCTTTCTTATCAAATATAAGACCCTACTTCAAAGCCTACAGCAGAATTCACTGGTAAGTTTGGCGAAACTGTGACAATTGACAAGGAATAGAGATTTTTCTGAAATCCTTTTGGTTTACTGCCGATAAAAGACCCTGAAAGTTTATAGCTTGAATTGATAAATCTACAGAACAGCACACCACTCAGATTCCAGCGAAATCAGGAATCGAACTGTTCGTAATGCTACCTAAATCATAATTTCCAAATATACTCTTTGCTTGCATATATACTGTATGTGCTTGAGTCAGGGTTTAATACAAGAAAGAAGTGTAAAAGCTCTCAATGTAGCCTACAGAAAGAGCTCAGAAGTAAGTTTATTTCGTCTGCCGTGACATGTAAAAATTACTTCCTTGAATTTCTGATTGTTTGCGAATACAGACTATTACCGTTCTGACAACAGAGGAATACTCTTTAATGTATAAAGACTTGTAAATTCTCGCAATTTATGTTTCAAATAAGACATATAATACGAAATATTAACAAACAGTGTAATAATAAATAAGTGTTGCAGCTATGTTTCTTGTATCTTGAAAAGGTTGTATTCAGTTTGTGTTTCCAGTACTAAACTAATTTACAAAGCTAGGAAATAATATAATTTTGTTATGTGTGCTTAGGTACAGTATTTCTAAAATTATTATAATTATTGTGCCATGCATCAAGTGCACCGTGGCAGTGAACTGCTTTTGCAGCGAAACTGCAAACAACTTGTAACTGCTGCGGCTGGCTCCGTCTGTCTTTCTCTCTTTCAAGGTTTTTTAGCACTTTGTGGGCACGAATTGCCCACCCATGACCATGTCAATGGATAAACTAATAGGATTTTATTTGTAGCAATTCTGTTGCTTGTTCTAGGAGAATTTTCTAGTCAAAATGCAATGCGTCTAAAGTTTCCTCGGTAGTCACTCGACGCATACGATTAGGTCTAGCTACAACTCTTCCAGTTTCCCGAAATTTGTCTATTAAACGATGATCCATGATGTAGAAGACATTTTAAAGATTGTTATTGGAAAAACTTTTATCCGGAAATTATATGCAGTTGTAAGAATTAGTTTAACTGTACAAAATTTTCGCATTCATTTCCTTTACTTTAATTTGAATCTTATTTCGAAATCTTAAAATTTATATCAGTTCTGCAAATTTGTCTTACATTTCGAAAATAAGAATTTAAGTTTTAAAGACACAATTTTAACAATTTGGACAAATCAGGATTGAAATTACCCTGCCATCAGACATAGAGTCTTGTCTTAGTCATTGACTAGCATGTAATGTTTATTTAATTTCAGAGATATCCATATACGTCATTTTGTTTTCTATTGCATTATTATAATAATAGACAAGCGTTAGTAATGTAACTATCAGACCTACAAACTTGGATCTGCACTCTCAAGTTTGACAGGCCCCACTGTATAATATATTTTTCTTAGTAATCAATGTCACTACTTTTCTTCAAATAATATTAAAGAAATCTAAGTAATCAATTAATAATGCTTTAATTTGCACAGAGAGACTGATACTTGCTAAATTAAAACGAAATGTATTTACCGTTTTACCAGTGTTTCGGAAGAAAGAATAATTGAATAAAAATAGAGGATTGCAAATAATCAAAATAAAGACGTTGAGGAGAAAAACTGCGGAGACACAGTGACAAAGAAATTGATTGCAAAATACTCCAGATTAATGACAGAAAATAGTCTCTGCAAACAAAATTATGGCGTCATCAATTATCACTACTGTGGGCTGTATTGTAGTAGATGGAGTGTTCCCTGATCCCAAATTGCAATATAAAATGTACATCTAGTATCAGATAAATCAAGCTTCCTAATGAGACTCATGGGAAGACTCCATAGAGTATACGAAGTCTGATAAGTAAGCAATGAGATTTACTTTGTCTCTTCTACGACTGCACAACTGCAGCCTGATACCACAGATCATACTTTTCGTTGCTTCTTCTCACACCCAACTCTGATCCTAAGTGAGAGAGTCTGTAATCCCTTATTCTGGAGTACCAGCTTCAAATATAGATTTTTGTTTACCTTTTCACGAAAATGGAAACTCGAAATATCGTGAAACGGAGTATCATCTCCTGTCATATGTAACTCCATTACAATACCAAGACAATTTTAAGCTTCAGTGTACTTTTGGAATTGAAATTATGTTATGAGCTTTCTCTGGATAAATTTTTCCTGAAAATATAAACACATCTAGAGTGAGATAACTACACGATACATCGAATAATAACAGTTAACATGACTGCGGAAGAATCCAACATGAATAGAAAACTGTTTCTGTTTTTAAATAATTTCTAGGGAAAAACTGTTCCGAGGCCGGGTATCGATCCCGGGACCTCTGGTTGAACGTACCAGCGCTCTACCAACTGAGCTACCCGGGAACTCCACCCGACAACGTCTCAACTTTTCCCTTTTATATCCACACAACTCGCGTGGGTTGACGAAACGCCAGAGACCCACATCGAGTGCACACAATCTCTGTGTGACTTGGAATTGTGGTTTTCTGTTAACGTACACAGTGACGTATATATTATGCAAATCTAGTCTTTCAGGTAAAGCTCCCTGTAAAGCAGATTTTAATAATTTCAAGGGAGAAATTGTTCCGGGCCGGGTATCGATCCCTTGGAATTCCAAGTCACACAGAGATTGTGTGCACTCGATGTGGGTCTCTGGCGTTTCGTCAGCCCACGCGAGTTGTGTGGATATAAAAGGGAAAAGTTGAGACGTTGTCGGGTAGAGTTCCCGGGTAGCTCAGTTGGTAGAGCGCTGGTACGTTCAACCAGAGGTCCCGGGATCGATACCCGGCCCCGGAACAATTTTTCCCTTGAAATTATTCAAATCTGCTTTACAGGGAGCTTTACCTGAAAGTCTAGATTTGTTCTGTTTTTGTAACCGAAGATTTGAGGATCAGAAAGATGTGTGCCAAAAATGGTTCAAGAATATCTAACAGAGAAACGAAATACACAAAATAGCTTCTCGGTTGATGTAGTGGAAAACGTGACTTTGAGCCCAAGTTCATGAACCAATATATCACTCTTGATGAGAGTTAGATTTTCCACTGTACAATTAATTCGGACATCAAACTAAAAGTCTGCAGTGGTATTGGACTGGATTACTAAGATCAAAGAAAGCACGAATATCGAGGTCAAAACTGAAATACATTCTTGTGTACTACTTCAATTCCAAGAGCATTATTCAGAAAATATGAGAAACTACTGGATAGACTGTGAACAGCGGTATTAATTAAACATGAATTTGTACAACTTTCAGCCATTTTTTATTTATTCTGGAGGTCTAGCTCAAGAGCTCGCAGAGTGAGGGTGATTGTGGAGTATTGGTGAAATGATGATAATGGTGAGGGAAACCGGGAAATCTCCATGAGAAAACCAACTCGCCCCATTTTTTATTTATTCTGGAGGTCTATCTTAAGAGCTCGCAGAGTGAGGGTGATTGTGAAGTATTGGTGAAATGATGATAATGGTGAAGGAAAACGAGAAAACTCCATGAGAAAACCATCTCGCCAGATTTATTCACAACAAATTGCTTCATGACTCAGTCAGTGATCGAATCCGGATCGACACAGTAGAAGGCAGAAAGGTTAATCACTCAGCCACTTCCGAGATTCACTGATGTACTATTATTATAGAGAAATTCTTGAAATATTTCGAAAAAGGATAAATCAGTTCATCACGATAATGTTCTATTTCATATTCCACTTGCATTCTCTGTATGTTGATGCTTCAGATCTAAAGGCAGTTGGTGCTTTCCCAACCTCCTCATTCACCTGTCCTCTTTCCCTTGCGAACTTTTTATCCCCAAAAATGAAATAAGTTGTGAAAGTATGCAATTTTTAAGGCACAGACTGCGCTAAAAGGACGTCCAGGAAGATAAGTTCCATAGTTAGAGTATTTTTAGCACTCGCAAGACTAGTGGAGTGTATGGATGATCGAAGGTATAGAGCTGCTTAATGTAAAAATATTTTTTTTTCAAACCAGTCTCAATGCTTAGTTTTCAGACTTCGAAAACTTAAGATGAGGCTGGTACATTACTGTGCAAATTACTTTGACACTGGACGTATGTCAGTGACCGGTTATTTCAGGAGTTCTACGTGGTAAAGATTCAGGTGGGAGATGACGGCGAGGAGTTCTCTGTGGAGCTGGACACCGAAACTTCGTTCCTGGTTCTTGCGTCCACTAACTGCAGCAACTGTGGTGAGTATCAACAAGCTGCCTCTATTAGTATATTTGTGTTATTTTCTATGCCATATTATACAGTGCGTTCGTAGCTCGGCCGGACCGTTCCGCGGCCTTGGACTGGGTGAAGATTGGGGCGCCTGCCGCCAGAATAGCGCTGTAGCTACCGCTGACGCGCTAGTCAGGTGCGGCCGAGCTACGAACGCACTGTAGCATTATAAAGCATGGAGCTCCTCGATCAAAGAAATCCACCTGATTATTGCTGTCGTCTCGCTTTATGGAAGATGGGACACGAACTCTTGAGCAAAATAGTTCTTATTGTAAGGCTAATATGTTAGTTTACTTCTCGTCTATTCCAAATTGTATGACATTTGACTTTGAGCCTTGAAGTAATGGGAGGATGAGTTCTTGTTCCAAGATAAATATACCGTAGATTCACCATTCCATATTTAGCGACTACAGCATTTTCTTTTCTCATTCCATATTTTGTGAAACTTGAACTTTAACATTGAACTAAAGGGAAGAAAGCTCCTTGATTTAAGATAAATATTTTTTTCATATTTTAGTAGGTTATTTTACGACGCTTTCTCAACATCTTAGGTTATTTATCGTCTGAATGAGATGAAGGTGAGAATGCCGGTGAGATGAGTCCGGGATCCAGCACCGATAGTTAACCAGCATTTGCTCATATTGAGTTGAGGGAAAACCTCAGAAAAAACCTCAACCAGATAACTTACTCCAACCGGGAATCGAACCCGGGCCACCTGGTTTCGCGGCCAGACGCGCTAACCGTTACCCCACAAGTGTGGACAAGATAAATATGTTATATCGTTGCATTCTTATACTCTATTCCATATTTAACGATGTTTCACTTTGAGTCGTAGATTAACGGATAAATGAGTTCATGTTTAATGGTAAAATTTGTTTTGCATTCTCATATCCTATTGCATTTTTATGACAACTTAAACTAACTAAAATTATTTCAAATCATTATAGAATACAAAATAATGTAGCCATTTATGTAAATATGTGCAAAAAGTAACATCATCTATGTAGTAGCCAAATTATTAATTAGGGCATATTTCTTCTATAGAGGATTATAAAGAATGCCTCTCATGTGCAGACTATAAAACGAATTTCTTGGCACTTAGCACCTTTATATTGTTAAAGAATCCACTTGAAGTGGCGATCTACATTTTTTAGTAAAACGTATGAAATTATCGCTGATAAATGGCAATATTATCGATGATCGCACAAGCGAAACAAAGAAGCATTAATTGTAAAATGACGGCACTTCAGTACGAGTGTACCACTAGCGACTTTATCAGAGCATTGATGCTCGCTTAGTCTCGAGCTGGTAATGATGCAACAAATACCATCACCTGCGACTATTCTAGCGAACATCCTGTATGCTCGGATAAAGTTGCTAACCTATTCAACATTTTCCTTCGTGACACTCTTCACTAGCCAACCGATTCGGTGTACGATACTTTCCGCTTTTGGAGAACTTCTGCACTCAATTGTAGGCAGTTTGACGTGTCAGGCAATGATCGCCGTACACCAGAAAGATTTTTTTCTTTGTGACAGACCTTTGCACAGGAAAATCGCATAGCGGAGCGCTGCTTGACAATAGTACACTCGTGCAGAGATATCGCTATCTTGCAACTGCTACTTCTTTGTTTCATTTGTGCTGCTTGGGTAACAACGATCACTTTGGTACCTGGATAAGACTTCCATGTAGCAGCGATAATTCAAGGCATCTCATTCAAAATTTAGGTCGCTAGTTCGAGTTGCACCTTACTAATAAGTATTAAGTACAAAAAGTGTTCGCAGTTGTGACACTTTGTCCTGTTATCTAGGCAATATCGAGCAACAATTACTAAATCAGACTGGGTGCTAATAAATATCGACTTCAGAACATCAAGCAACAAAATTCAATGTGGATTTTCATACAATATCACATAGGCCTACCATCAGGCCATATAGTCCACCATTTAGTAGTTGAGGAAACTTACTTTTCAGGTACTCGAAGGAGATTCGAGTGCAGAGAGATAAGCGACTTCCCCCCCGATTATGTCCAGTACATGTCTGGTACAGGCATAGGTAGCTTCTGCGAAGACACCGTTACGGTAAGAGGCAACTGTCAGTATAACGAAACATCTTTCACAGAGCTATATTACTCTTATATAAAGTACACAAGTATTTTGAAATGAAAAAAAAAACAGCGGAATTTTCTACTACAAATTTTACAGACCAGTTTCTTTCGCTTTTTACTGGGAACAAGTGCTATCTGGAAGCTTCGCTTTGTTTAAACTCAATTACTAAGGAGTAACTACTATGTATTTAAGTCATAAATATCAACACAGGCCAAACAATTCGATTCAAATCACTAAATAATAATAATAATAATAATAATAATAATAATAATAATAATAATAATAATGTCAAACAACTGTTCTTTCTGGAACCGTTCGGACTCCAAACTTGTTCCAATAATGTATTGGTCTGCCCATCTTTTCAACGATCTTCTCAGATATCTTCTGCAAATGCCGTGTAGTCCTTGATAACCAGTTGTTTGTTCATTCATAGTACTTGTCACGTCCACTATACTGTTCAACTTCTGTTATTAGTTCCATTGCTAATTATTTTCTACATATCTTCATAGTTCAGACCTCTGACCCCCATAATAACGTTGGGATTTTCATGAGTTTATACATTTTGATTTGGATATATTTCCTTGTTTTATTATATTAGCCTAAGTTCTTCTTATGGTCCCGCAAATAGATTTGAAAGTAAAGATCTTAATCTGACGTAAAGCTTAAGACAGTGGTTTCCAATCTGGGATACGCGTCGGACCACTTAGGGGTACGCCAAAGGTAATTGAAAATGGCGGACATTACATCTTTTTGTCTCGCGACAAGCATTACTGCATACTTTTGTTTCTGGCAGAGTGGAAGAGAAAGCCTGTTGGCCTGAACTCCGCGAGAATGAATAAATGAATGAATTAATTAATTAATTAATTAAACCATGCTCAGCCATTGTGTAGTCATTAGCATCAATCTTGCCATATTCACTTTATGAGTATTGTAATACCGTACATACTGTGGAACTATTATTAAACTAGAAACTATTATATTATTAAATAATAAATATCAGTCAAGACGAAGTAACTAAAGATGACGTTATACTTCCTTCGAAACGATCCTCCTACCAATAGAAGTATGTTATACGGTAGTTTACACCATGAAGAAACTTAAGTGAAATAATAATTTACCTAAATAAATATGTAGCGTGTTAGTTACATGACATTTGCCTGTAACTTCTTTGATTTTATTTATTTCTATACAGGGTGTTTAAAAAAGTGTCGCATATTTTTACAGGAAGTCGCATTGGTCGAAACTAGAAAAAAGTTCCTTTAAGCATGTGTCGAGAAACAAATATCTGTTGAGATATGGGCCATGCTGTATTGTGACCTGTGATCGTCATTCGTTTAAAAATACAAAACAATAGTGCATGTTTTGAGACTGGACAGCATATTTCAACGAAAGTAAATAGAGTATGTAGTAAACAAAGGTCCAAGATATTACGGAGTCAATCATTTTAGTTTTGTTAGTACGTAACAAGTGTTCGAAAAATTGCAGCTCCTGAAGGCATCAACCACGCTCTTGCTTGGTCAATTATGCACGAGCAGTTACTTTATTCATACCATATGCAACGTATACAAGTACTTCAGCCACCAGACCACCATGCCAGATTAGAGTTCTGTCACTGGCTTCTAAGACAGAGTGCAGAAGATCCGCATTTTATTCACAGACGAGGCGTGATTCACAAGAAATGGCATAATAAATTACTACAATACACACGTGTGGGCAGATGAAAATCCTTGAGCGGTTCAACACGTGAGGCATCAGGATCTCTTTAGTATTAATGTGTGGGCAGGAATTGTGGGTGGCAGACTCATAGGATCGTACACTTTACCGAACAGATTAACAGGTACTGTTTATTACGAATTTTTGTGCAAAGTACTACCCGCGCTATTGGACAATATTCCCCTTGCACAAATCCAACGCACGTGGTTTATGCACGACGGGGCACCACCCCATTTTCTACGTCTCGTGCGACAATATCTAACCCGGAAGTTTAATGGGCGATGGATTGGTCGAGAAGGTCCATAGCATGGCCTCTCCGATCACCTGACCTAAATCCTTTGGTTTTCTGGCTATGGGGATATTTAAAGACAATGGTGTATGCCACACCCATCGACAACGTTCAGACGTTACAGAAACGTCTATCCAATGCATGTGAGCAAATCCGACAACAGCCAGGTGTGGTTGCAATACAGTAGTTCATTATTCACTGATAAGAAGGGCTGAATCATGTGTAACAATGCGTGGTAATCACATAGAGAATCTTCTGTGATGTCTACGTAACAGACAGGTGGGTATCGTAGGCCACAATACAACATGACCCATATCTCAACAGATATTTGTTTCCGGACACATGTTTATAGGAACTTTTTTCTAGTTTCGACCAATGCTACTTCCTGTAAAAATATGCGACACTTTTTAAACACCCTGTATATTTTTATTTTACATAGATAAGTTAGCCTACTAATAGAAAGAATTGCAACCAGCAATTATTAGAAATTAATTTAAATATTTCTGAATTATTTTATTGCATGCGTTACTTCCATTCTCAAACATAAATAATAATGCAATAACTATGGTAACGTTTTGTATTTTTTTCTTATTGCCCACTTATTGCCAAGTTATGTATGGATTTTATAAATAATGAAAAATTGTAAATTTAAATTTATATATTCTTATTATATAGTAGACATAAGAGAAATTATATTACATATTTTTTAATTTCAATTCAGGAATCCACTCCTGAGCACGAGCTCTACTCTTTCAGGTGTGAGGTAAAGTTTTATCTGTTTATATTATATTTTATATTACAATTATTGGCACAATAAGTAAATAAATACATAAATACTTCATTACGCACCCTCCAAATGCTAGAGCAATTTTAACGAAGAACCTAATAATTGTTTTATATGGTTAAGGAGATTCCATTTTCTCTAATCAATATCTATATGAAATATTGACTCTAATCAATATCTATATGAAATATTGACAAAAGGAAGCGAATGACTAACATTGATAATATGCATTACGGAACAAGTTGCATTATTAACTCAAAGTAAATGGTTCAACCTATGAAAGTAATATTGTAGGTTAGCATTTTTATTGGACTAGTGGTAAAAAAGTTCAAAGTGTTTCTCATTTTTTTCTTCCTTTAAGTATTAAATACCGTACTGCATGTATGTATGTATATATCAGCGTATTCCGAACCTCAGCGGACGGTGGACATCAATGACATCACCCTGTAGCGAAATAGGAACAAAATTGCTGGAAGTTTCAATGGTTATCATGGCGGTTGTACGGGTTATATGCACTACGCTAGCAATATTTTGCGAAATTTTCATACTGTCATCTCGCTCAAAGAAAAGAGAGCATAAACAATTTACTTCTTGATCCAGTAGTAATAACTGGTCCGTTGACATGTTCGTTCATAAGCCATTAACATATTTTTTTACGTTGTGCTCATTACAAACAACACAACAGAACACGCCACCATGACACAAAGTACACGATGTCATTCGTCTGCCAATTCCCGCCCTTTACAAGAACCAATCAGATTCACTGACGGCGGCTGATGAACACAGCCACCATCTCTACTGGGTGTTTATTTCAAAGTGTCATGATGTCACTGTTGATGAGTCAGCGATTTGAAGCGAGTTTCAGCTTTTGTGTCAGACAAGTTGCCTATTAATCAAGGCGTTCAATCTGAATTTGAGAACGTGTACGGTATAACTTGAACGTCGTATCAACAGATGGCGTTCTGTACGGTCTGTGTGCTGCCATAACCTCTTTCGAACTGTGTTTTGCGCGGCCAAGTCGTACGCAGGGTATTTTTTATCATCGGTTGCGTACGGCAACATTCCACAATACAAATCAAATGCTCCGTATCCACGTTGACCGTCGAAGTTAATGTCAACAAATACGTAAGTAATCGTCTTAACCCTCTCCCCATACCCCGACAGTAAGAAAAACTCACCTCAGTACATGTTTCGAAACAGTTCACATTCCTGCTACTACCGGCGTTACCGTACGTATCGGTAAGTACTCTTCTGAATGAACGCCGTACTTACTAGGCAACTTCTCTGGCAGATAAGTAATACACCTCTGCGGAAGTGTAGGAAGATTGAATTCTCTAGGCTCATCGACTAGCCACGTGACGGCATACAGCGAGCCATGACACACTTTGAACTGAACATCCAGTATATGCTGATAGAAGCTCTGCTACAGCGCTGGAACATCAATGACGTCATCGCTGAAATTCTGAACACCGTGATGCCATCTGATTGCTCAGCGCTGAGATTCGGAATACGCTGTATGTGTTTTCTAACTTTTGCTAAACAAAAATGCGATTCTGTGCTACGAAACTAAAGAAAAAAAATCCTGTAACTTCTTCAGGAAATTAGGAACGTCTAGGATTCCTACATAATTAAGATCTTCTATGACATAGTAACTATTTTGCAATGTTTTCGTAGCAACAAGATGGCGTCAGGTCCATCAAAGTGGCTTTATTCTGACCAATGATATTTACATGCTAGTGTCTATGTCTTCTGTGTTCGTTGGTACCAAACAACAAGATTCGCAGCACAATAAGACACACAACACACGGCTTCCATCATAAACTCTGCAGGAGAGGGGAACAACACGAACCATCATAGAAATGCGTATGCAAACTTTGTGGCAAACTATGTGCAAGATATCATTTCAATGAATGCTCGAGCAGAACGAAGTCCTTGATGGAATACAGTAATGAACAACACTCATTTGACTAAAGCACTTTTTTCAACATTTATCATATTATTATAGCCTATTAATTTTCCTTTTTCGTTGTGTACCTAATAATTAAGTTTCTTGTATATTTCTCGTATTATAAAGACCTTTGGGAAGGCCGAGACGTGGATGGGAGGATAGTATTAAAATGGAGGGAGGTGGAATATGATGGTAGAGATTGGATTAATCTTGCTCAGGATAGGGACCGATGGCGGGCTTATGTGAGGGCGACAATAAACCTCCGTGTTCTTTAACAGCCATAAGTAAGTATGCTCTGTACGTTACTGTCTTTTATTGTTATTGTTTCATATTTCTATATATAAGAGGAAAGGTTTTGTACCTCGTGTTTTGAGTATCAAATAAATAGATATTTCTCTAAATTGTATAGCCTATATCTTACTAATTTTAACTTACTGTTTATGTTTATTATGCTTCCATTTCTTTGTATAAAAGTTCTACACCTGGTTCAGTGTTAGCGAAGGTCCCATGGTGTTAACTATGCCAGGTTAAATATAAACATTATTATTATTATTATTACTATTATTATTATTATTATTATTATTATTATTATTATTATTATGTTTTAATGCATCTAAGCAATTTATGGGTAGTAATCCAGCATATGGTACTTTCAGATTGCGGGCTTGACAGCAAATTACCAGCGTTTTATGCTTCTGGAAGAACAAGACAATGATCTCAGTTGGCATAAGTCGGACGGGGTGCTGGGCATGAACTTCGGGGTCAACACGTGGGAGTACGTCATCTCCTCCCGCGGCTACCCTATGGTCCCCATCAAGTATTCGTACGAGCCCAAACCTCTCATACAGTCCTTGTACGCACAGGGACAACTAAGCTCTCCCATTTTTTCCTTCTACTTGACCAGGTGAGTTTGAAAATAAAATTCTCAAAATCTCACATCAAAGAATGGTAGGCCTACATGACAGACTTTCGGGTTTATACACAAGATATATATAATACAAACTGTGTACAGGGACATCATTTTATTTTTACTAACATTTCTAATATTAACCTGGCTGTACCTTTGGATTAAAGGTTGAGAACCGGAAACACAGTTTGCTACCTCCTTCCACGACTGGAGTTCGATGATACTGGCGTAATATTACAAACAAATCACTTTACTAGGTATAGGAGGAAGAAACGTAGTTCATCCATTTACGTAAACTAGGAAATATCACGCTTTTGAGTTTGATAATTTTCATTAGGCTTTTGTTTAATCAAAATAGAGTACAGTATTAACAATGAGTGTTTTTACTCACGAACTGAGCTATCCATGCGGACATTATGTTGTGTATATTATACTGTCTACAGCACATTAGTGTACACTATGGAGAACGAAGTTAAATTAAAAAATAATCATAATATGGATATTTAAACACATTTTTCAAAATGGTGGCCGTTCATTTCGATACAGGCTTCAGTTCTAATGTGTGTAATTCCAGTTACCAGTTTCGTCCTTCGTACTAGTAACTCATGTTGAAATAATTCTATACCTACTCTGTAAAAGAGTACCTTACGTACTGTAAATTCAATCTTCACTTCTACCCGATCCGAAAAGATAAACTTATTCAGACATGCTATCTACTGTCCGTCCAAGTGATTATGTCGCAAGGTCGTAGAAAAGGAGAAAATCACGCGAGAGTTAATTATTCAACAAAGCCCTTTTATTTAAGTTATTTTAAACAGTTGTATGGGTATAATATTACGTAGACGTCCAATTCCTAACATAAATTAATGTTCTCAGAAAAGAGCTAAGACAGCCCAGCCACTAGCTTTTACAGAGAGGCGAATAGAAGCAGGTGGGGAAAACCGGGATGCGACGTAGGCAAATGGACGAGAGTACCAGTGCGAAAATGATGCAATATTGAAAGCTATTTCGTTACTGGAAAACGTGAACATATTTTTGGAACGTACTGTTTATTATGACCGTAAGGCTACTATGACTGTATATGCGGTCTTGGTTCTGTGTGGAGGACGGTTGAACTTCATTAGTAGAAGGGATGGGAGTGAAGTACATTCAAAAACTGGGGTAAAATAAAAAGTGAAGTAAAAATAATATGATGTCCCTGTACTTACTTACGTGTGTGTATAGCGTGTTAATGAGCAACGACGCAGTATTTTCACTGAGTATACAGGAGTCCTAGACAAGCAACTTGAGATTTGAAACTCATGGACTAGGGATTCAAATCTCCAAAGGATATGCATGCCACTGACTTCTACCACATGAAATTATATGAAACAATAGTGAAGTTACTATCATACCCTGTCAAAGATTCCTGGCACAACACGAATAAATTCACAGCCTACGATTATAATAGATGTCTCACAGCACTAGGAGAAAATATAATCGCAACAATACCAAATGGTAAAATGAGTTCCGATTACAACATTGCTTCATTGGCGTGCAATTTTGTGATAAGTCTATAAGTTTTGCAGATTATGATAACACTAAATTATGAAAACGCTGTTAAGTTATTATCAATCAGGTAGAACCAAGGACCCGGGTTCGATCCCACCGTCGCGTCGGAGTGAATTTTTCTCCTCTAATAATCATTGTTATCATAACAGATATATTCTGTAGGACCAAAAATTAATCTTTACGTGTAAACTACTGAGCGGAGTTGAGTATTTTACATGTAGTGCAGTTTTATTGATCGAACAAGCAACACCACGTATTTTCAAATTGAATGTGCTTATAGATGAATTTGTATGTTAACATTTTACAGTAAAGAGAAAAAATGGTATGTAAGTTGTGTAAGATGGAATTTAAGGGATTAAAACGTTAATAACTATAACGCTATTGTAATTTTATAAACTTTACTTACTTACTGGCTTTTAAGGAACACGGAGGTTCATTGCCGCCCTCACATAAGCCCGCCATTGATCCCTATCCAGTGCAAGATTAATCCAGTCTCTATCATCATATTCCACCTCCCTCAAATCCATTTTAATATTATCTTCCCATCTACGTCTCGGTCTCCCCAAAGATTTCCCTCCGTCTTCCCAACTAACACTCTATATGCATTTCTGGATTCGCCCATACGTGCTATATGCCCTGTACATCTCAAATGTCTGGATTTAATGTTCCTAATTATGTCAGGTGAAGAAAACAATGCGTGCAGTTCTGCGTTGTATAACTTTCTCCATTCTCCTTTAACTTCATCCCTCTTAGCCCCAAATATTTTCCTAAGCACCTTATTCTCAAACATCCTTAACCTATGTTCCTCTCTCAAAGCGAGAGTGTAATTTCATAAAACACATGAAAAATATTCATTTGTCAGGCAGCAAAGAGAGTGAAGAAGCATTTTCAACTACAAAATTTAAATATTTTCAATAAATGTGAAATGACGATATAGGTCATTCGTTATCTCGTGAAACCAAATGTTTGCGTGCGCAGTAGCTTATAGTAAGAATTTAATTGTGAGGGTTAGTGAGCTCGCTTGCTACCAATAGAAGCATTGCGAGGGAGAGAAGCTTCTCATTCCATTTTCTTCTTCACTTGACGCTCTAGTTGGTTTCACGAGATGCCGAATGGCCTATATCTGTTAAAAAATTCGTTTTCTATCCTTGAAAATCCTCATTTTAGAAACTTTCTTAAAAATACACAAATCGAGATCTCCCAAGTCGAACAGCTCTTAAAAATAGTGGTCAATTTACCTAAATGTTATGGTGTCATCTGGAATGAATAATGCCAAATGCCCTGAAACTTGTAGCGGATATATCTGAAGTTAAGGCAAAAAAACTTTTTTGCTTCGAGTAACGACTCAACTCAAAATTTCTTCCGATTTAGACTCCAAATTCAACCCGAAATCGCCTCCAAATCTGACTCGCAACGTCACAGAAAATTACTTAGGAAATGGACAATATACTTTATTCGAAATTGCACCCGAAGACTCCAACTTCACGGAATCCGAAGATACTGGAAGCCATTACATCGTGTGAACTTTCACAAGGAAATAAAAATTAATGGAATTTCGCTACCAACACTACAAGATGCTTGATTTTTTTCAACGTTTTTGTACACTGATGACGATGACTTAGATCGAAATCTGGATTTTCATTTTTGTAACTTAACATGTTGCATAGTTTGTGCAAAGAAAGCGTAACATAACTTTTGATCTATTAGCTGAATGTTTCAAATCATAACCTTGCGCAAAATAATTGGAATCGTGCTTTGTTTTCAGGACAGGAGGACAGATGGTCTTGGGAGGTTCTGATCCAAGCCTTCGTAACGGTAGCCTAGCTTATGCCAATGTGATTCCAGATCAGTTTTCATGGAGAGTACCTCTGCAGGGGTAAGTATTTCTTAGGCACAATCTTACTATTGAACTGAACTCTCTAAAACACACAGTACACATTACTCACTAGAGGGAGGCGACTCTCGGGTAAAGATAACCAAAATAATATAAAACTACGATTTAGTAGAAATGGAAGCAATTCACTTCCAAAATCCACGAGTATTTCCTACACACGGCAGCACAAAACAGAACAATGTAACTTTTGTGTTAATAAAATGTAACATTTTCCACAGAAATGTGACTTCATAGAAAAAGTTCTTAAGGGCGAATGTTTACGACAAAAGTGTCTTCATGAACTATTGCAAGACACGAAGATAATCTGATTATTTGGTACACAGAACAAGAAGAGGTAGTACTTATAGAAATTGTGGTGTTAATTGCTTATTTATATAAAAGAGGGAGAAATCTTGGTAATTTTTTATAACAGGTGTAGGTTGTAATTTTTCAGTTCCTGATGATCGACAAATGAAATCACGACGTTTTGAATACTGACTCAAACTTCGTCTTCAGATGATAAAAAATTTTATTACTCGTTTTGTACCGTTACAAAGAGGTAATCTGCCTGACAGGCTCAATATAGGTGGTATACAGGGTTGTTTCCGATCTCTGATAACGAATTTGAATGACATAATGTGCGTCAGGAGTCACACGACAGCTGAACTTTGGAGCGAGGTGACAGACCAGTAGTGAGTGATCTCATAGTCAGAGTCCACGGCGACTCACATGAGAAATTCCCAAGAAAATCGAGCCTTTTTGGGAGGGGTACATAACAACTCTTTCTGATGCCAAGTACAGTTACGTGAATATAAAAGAAGACTACAATAAACGAGGCATCTTCTGTGTACTTAATAAGATTGGTAGAGCTCAAATGGAATTAATTTGTATCATCTCGTAGGGTGCGGCGACTTGTGACGGGGGGTGGATTTGCTTGCTTTTCCCACTCTGGAATTAATCCCATCAGAACTTTGCCAGTCTTATTAGGTACACACAAGATACCTTTCTTGGAAATAACGAAACCACGTTTTTTGCTGGCTCCTATGATTTTCGTGTAACTGTACTTGGAATCGGAAAGAGTTGTTATGTACCCCTCCCAATAAGGCTCGATTTTCTTGGGCGTTGCTACTGTGATACATCGTGCACTCTGATTATGAAATCACTCACTACTGGTCTGTCACCTCTCGTCGCAATTCAGCTGTCGTTGTGATTCCTGACACACATGACGTCACTCAAATTCGTTATTAGAGATCGGAAACAAGCCTGTAGGATTTTTAATATTTTCGCCCGTTATAGATGTAAAAACATCCTTCGTTGCGGATTTTCTGCGTTGATATATTAACTCGTAGCATGGTTTTATTACATCACAAATAATTTATTTTACTTCAACAAAATACATTAATTAGTAAATCATACATATTCTGACTTGTTTATGATGGACTCCCAACGTTCTGACAGTTTTTTTTTTATTATTCTATAGAAATAAATCCGGTGGCTTTAAGTTGTAATCATCAAGCCAATTTTGAAGAGCAGCTTCGTTATTGAAGGAAATTTATTTCGCAGAGATTGTTGGATAAAGAGCGGAACGGAAAAAAATATAATGGAACAACACAAGGATAATACGGTGAATGTAAAATAACCTCTCAACTGGGCTCATGAATAACCAATTTTGTAATGTTAGAAATATACGAACGAGCATTATTGTAATCCAAAGTCACTTGATACAGTCTTCTCCGTCAAGACAGCTGAGTTGTTGACGACAAATCTCAGTAGGCCTAGCGATGATTACATTCACAGAATATGACGTCTTCTTCGTCCAACCAGATGCACAACATTAGTTTACGTGAATGGACACCAGCTTTTTCACTGAGCTTTGCTTTGAAATTAGTATTCAGCCATTCATTTCTGTTTTTGGTGTTGATGTAAATACACTATTTTTTTCGTCTCCAGTGAAAATCTGAGACAAAAATGACAAGCGGGCAGGTGAAAAACCTGTCTGTATTTGTCTATTTGCTATATATGCGCAAATTATCCGTTTCACTTGTTCGCGGCTAAATCATAAAGTTTTGTTACAGGTTTCGCATGGATAATTACAACGTTGGGCACTGCGAGGTATCGTTGTGTGCGGCCATAGTCGATCCTGCGACCTCCTTCATCTGGATCCCTGACACCCAGATTCTTTACGTGGTGCTTCATCTTCACACCCAGGTAAGTAATTGTTGGACACTAGTGAGTAGCCACAACACGGATTACATAGGCATGATTCAGTTGGATATCTGATAGATTGGCAGAGTCAACTACAATGCAAAGAAGCCCCAAAAGTAGGGTACATTTAATAAAACAATAAAAATCTGACTATTCTATAATGAACAAGTCTTCCTCGGTGGTCTTGCGATTACAATGATTGAATTCGAAGTGCTCGGATTCAAAACTGGCCGAGGGCAATGCAAGTTGAACGGTGATAAAATTGTTAGTGTACTTTCCCCCAGGATAGGAAATAAAGCTAAGAAGTCCGTGTCGTAGGCTCCAGGTAAAATTCGTCGACCATTTCTATCACACGTTGCATTTCGACGTTAAATAACATCTAAAGTTGAAAACCGCTTTAAATAAAATACTGCTACGACTATTGACACTAATTTAATGAACTAACATAGCGAAATTTCGTATAATTCTCCTGACGCACTAACAGAAGGTTTTCTGCATTGTAATATTAAGATCTATTACATTTACCTCCTCCATAGGAAGAAGGAATGAAATAAATAAACTTCTACGAGTGGACTTAGGGTCTCAGAGATGCAATCGATATACGATAAGTAGTTGCCTGTCACTAATTCTCTAACATACAGGGTGAAAGTGAAATAGCCTTGCACATTTTCAGAGCGAATAGATCATGTTATGTGTAACAAAAACTATAATATCATATTGGTAGAAAATTAATACTTCTTTTATTCGGGAAATTTTTTTTCTCAAATGTTTAACAACCTCTTCTTCGGTAGCTATTGCCTGTAGGGTCGTGATTTTTGTCCATATCGATAGGAAAATTAATAAAGACTAATTTATCCCTCTCGCGTATTTCAATAATGCGGACGGATTTCGTGTAAATTTCACTTAAAAACCTCTAAATTCAAGCCTCTGCACGTTGCGAGTTGGTTGCAACACAGCCTAAGGAAACAGCTCATCTAGCGAGACACACCAAGTTACCGAATTCGTTTACCTCTTACATCTCTATCACGAGAAGCATATGTTCACGGCGATGTTGTCGGACTGCTGAAACTACGCACTTAATTTTCTAGTTAACCGTGCATTTAATCACAATACGTAATACAAGTTTTCTATTCATTTTAGCATACCTTATCATCCCTTTCAATCTGCAGTATTATTTCAATTCCACCCTGTACAGATTTTCTTCCGAAGTAACAGATGACATCGAAATCACATTTTTGTTTTAATTCTGATATGGGTGGTTTTTTAAGAGATATCTTCACATGCAAGATTTATATCGTCTACTAGTGTGCCTTAGTTGAAGATTTCACATGCAATCGCTTGTGATTCTAAACGCATTTTCTAACAATGTCTGTGTTTTTGCTTGTATGTTTAAAGGTGCCCACGATTAGAAGACAAAACTTCATGCAATCAAATCGGACTGGAACCATGTTTTTTGTAAGTGTCTCATATCTCAACCGAGATTGTGTATGACAAAAAAAAAAGTTTTAGAATTACAATAATTCATTAATGTAAAATAGTCTCAATTATAATTTGTACTGAAGCGTTTGTTTTGAAGTGTGTTAAGATAGTTTTCCACTACAGGTGAAGGAAGAAGACATTCCAAAATTGAAACCAATACGATTTGTATTAGCGGGCAGGAACTTCACCCTGGAACCCAGTGACTATGTGGTAAGTGTTCGGAATCTATAACGATCTATATTATTATTATTATTATTATTATTATTATTATTAATATTATTGGGTTATTTTACGACGCTGTATCAACATCTCAGGTTATTTAGCGTCTTAAGATCCGAGACAAAACCGTCCTGTCCGTGACAGGATGCCCGATTCTGTATGCTGAATCCTCATGAGAATGCGTGTAATCGCTGTCACATCTTAATATCCGAGACAAAATCGTCCTGTCCGTAACAGAATGTCCGATGCTGTATGCTGCATCCTCATGAGAATGCGTGTAATCGCTGTCATATCTTAATATCCGAGACGAAACCGTCCTTCCGTGACAGAATGTCCGGTGCTGTATGCTGCATCCTTATGAGAATGAATGTAAAATTATCACATCTTAATATCCGAGACAAAACCGTCCTGTCCGTAACAGAATGTCCGATGCTGTATGCTGCATCCTCATGAGAATGCGTGTAATCGCTGTCACAGCTTAATATCCGAGGCAAAACTGTCCTGTCCGCAACAGAATGTCCGATGCTGTATGCTGCATCCTCATGAGAATGCGTGTAATCGCTGTCATATCTTAATATCCGAGACGAAACCGTCCTTCCGTGACAGAATGTCCGGTGCTGTATGCTGCATCCTTATGAGAATGCGTGTAATCATTATCACATCTTAATATCCGAGACAAAATCGTCCTGTCCGTAACAGAATGTCCGATGCTGTATGCTGCATCCTCATGAGAATGCGTGTAATCGCTGTCACAGCTCAATATCCGAGACGAAACCGTCCTGTCCGTGACAGAATGCCCGATGCTGTATGCTGCATCCCTGTGAGAATGCGTGTAATCACTATCACACCTTAATATCCGAGACAAAACCGTCCTGTCCGTAACAGAATGTCCGATGCTGTATGCTGCATCCTCATGAGAATGCGTGTAATCGCTGTCACATCTTAATATCCGAGACGAAACCGTCCTGTCCGTGACAGAATGTCCGATGCTGTATGCTGCATCCTCATGAGAATGCGTGTAATCACTGTCACATCTTAAGATCCGAGACAAAACCGACCTGTCCGTGACAGAATATCCGATGCAGTACGCTGCATCCTCATGAGAATGCGTGTAATCACTATCACATCTTAAGATCCGAGAAAAAACCGTCCTGTCCGTGACAGAATGTCCGATGCAATATTCTGCATCCTCATGAGAATGCATGTAATCACTGTCACATCTTAAGATCCGAGACAAAACCGTCCTGTCCGTGACAGAATGTCCGATGCAGTATTCTGTATCCTCATAAGAATGCGTGTAATCATCGTCACATGGAACGGTCCGAGACAAAATTATCCTGTCCGAGACAGAATGTCCAATGTAGTATGCTGCAGCCTCATAAGAATGCGTGTAATCACTGTCACATCTTAAGATCCGAGATAAAGCTGGCCTCTCCGTGACAGAATGTCCGTTGCAGTACGCTGCATTCTCATCAGAATGCGTGCAATCACTGTCACATTTTAAGATCAGAGACAAACCGTCCTGACTGTGACAGAATGTCCGATTCAGTATGCTGCATCCTCATGAGAATGCGTGTAATCACTGTCACATCTTAAGATTCGATATAAAACCGTTCTGTCTGGTGCATCCTTATGATATTGCATGTTATCGTCACATTTTAAGGTCCAAGACAAAATCGTTCTGTCCAAGACAGAATGTCTGATGCAGTATGCTATTGGTCGTACAAATCCATGTCACAATCCCTCCAACGACCCACGGTTCACATATAATTTCATTTCATAACAATCCGTTATCATTTTAAAGATTTAGACAAATTTACTTCCGTGTTGCAATGTTTGTAGTTGTGTAGAGGGTCGTATTTTTTAGTAGTAACATTAATTGTATAATAAGAAAATGGTAACTAATAAATAAACGCAAAGAAGGGGAAACAATTATTAGAGAAAATTAGATAATCAACAAGGTCTAAAAACAAAATGAAAGCCTCAAGCTGCCTACATTCAGAGATGTACCTAGGTATAACATAAGAATGGGCGTCACTGATCATTGTTCTTCTGTACCAAATAACCCACAGAACTCCAAGGAAATTGTACATCTTTTTTATTTTATTACACTCTGTGTGTTTCCCGTTTGTTTCAGTCACCAGTTTACAGCGAATACGAAGATGACCTGTACAAGCTGGAGCTGGTTTTGTACCCCTTCAATTCTTGGATTCTAGGCAACACCTTCATGTACAAGGTGTACACAGAGTTCGACATCGGTCAAGCACGAGTGGGCTTCGCACCGGCTAAATAACAGCATCGGCATGTCTAGGTGATACACACAAGACTCAGCACTTACCGATTTAATGACAGACAGCTAACCCACGATGGATATTCCTATGGTTTGACAAGATTTCCACATTCTTGAGGCAGTAAACATTCCATTTCAGTTGTAGTAAAAGTCGGAGATAAGCACCGAATAATTGGACCATAAAATTGTCTGTATTCCCTAAAAAATACAAAGGGACTCTTTATATCTGCGTTTACTTCTTTAGGCATCGATCACTCGACTCTGTAGCAAGAACTAGGAAGGTGTCGAATCAGATTCTCATTCGAGTAACACGAAACTCAAGTCTCGATTTCGAACGTCGAAGACTATGATAAATGGTGCTGCTAATTGGAAACCAGGCGCTGCCTGCCCCTGCGACTCAGGAACTGTGCACTAGCGCTAGCGACAGGTCTCTGCTATTACAACAGTGGGATGAGACAAATGACCAACAGCCTTAGAGGTCTCACAGATACCCAATCTGTTACGGAGTCCATGTACTGACGCGAGATCACAGATATCTTTTTAGACTCTCTTCCTTTTAACATTTTTTCATGTCATTGTCATTGTTACACCTATTTAAAATAATTTATATGCACATTTTTGTTTTCAGTACTTCAGTGAAAACATCTAACCTCATCTTTTTCAATACTGCCAACATCTTCTAGTGCGTAATTACATATTGCGACTTATAAAACATATTATGTTAGATACTTGTCTTTAATATTGCACAACTTATTAGGCCTGCTACTTTTACTAACATGTAATTCAATGGCCTTCAACCAACTGTCCGTTGGCCGCTTGCGGCTCTCTAAAGTTATTTCTATGGTTCTTCTGAACATTTAATGTAATACATAATAAAGATTGATCGTTTCTTGGTAAATTCATTGTTATCGTAGTTCCCACTCAAAAGTGGATGACTAATTAAATACAAAATTAATAGTTTCAGTCATTATTTATAAGCCGATATATTTGTTTAATAAAATATTTTATAGAAGTTCAAAACACCTTCAACGCACGTAATAGAACTATATGTTCAACTTCCAATTTACTGAATTTAATTTTAAAAAAGTTTCAAGGCCATTGTTGTAATAATTTACTATGTAATTTGCTTCCTTAATAAAATTTATTTTGTATCATGTCAGTGTATTCTTTACCAGCCTTACACTTAGCATTTGACATCGAAGGTACAGCATAACATTTTGTCTTGAGAAAGTTTTGTTTGTGTCAGCTCAAATATTTTAATACCTTCCTGCACTATACAACTTTGAAATGTTTAGTTCTTTTGTAGTATTCCGTTTTTATGTTTAGACATTCAATCTATTGCCATATCGTTTTCCTTGTGGCCGAAATTTTTGAGAATGTATGTGGAGCTTGGTGGAGAACATAATATACACACATACTATGATTAGTCCTATGACGCCGGACTTTTCGGACAACTGTACTTGAGGATTAACCGCTGTACACAGCCAGACGGAAGGAATGCACGAAATCACTTTTGAATATTCTATGGTAGTTGGTCAGAATGTGATAACTCCAAAAAAGTTGTTTTGAGATACAAGCATTTTTATTTTAATTTTTCCTTTAAAAAGCAGGATTCTAGTTTACATACAAGTTTGAATGAAAATAACATAGATTAGAGCACTGTTTAATTATATTCTCATGATTTTCTATAGCTTCTATATAGCCTAGATAAGATAGATAGCAGGAAATGGCAATTTTGGAGTTATCATTTTTTAACCAAATACCACTTAATTCTGAGTGGTTGGGTTGGAGGCACAAAGATATCACGGATACGGCATCACGTGACTCTAATAGTCAACAAAACCACATGATTAGTCTTTTTCAAGACCAGCTACAACTGTTCTGAGCGGTTTTTAGGTAAGTACGACGATCCACTAAGCAGTCATGGAAAAATACATTCTTCCATGGGGAGAGATGGACAGTGCTTTGGTGCTGACAGCATCCAGTGTGATCAACATTCTTCAACTAATCATTTTCAAGATTTGGGAATAAATTATGTTGATTAAAATGATTGAGCGTTAATAAAAATCAATTTTTAAAATAATACAACACATTATTGTGACGTTAATATCGTTCATGTGCACTCGATTTACTTCTTTATTTCGGCAACTTAATTACATTTTTTCTGTTCTTACGTTTGTCAATTTCATGCTTTTTTATTGTCAAATTTGTCTTTGCTTACATTAGGATGGAGATTGAACTTACAAGGAAGGCTCACCAAGTGATAATTTATTTTCAAAATGATTGTTCCCTCACACGTCCTATTTGAAATAAGAAACCTCCCTATAAATTTCTACATACAGAAAGGGCCTAGATTTCGAGATATGATTTTTTTTTTAATTCTTCAATCCAGTGCTGTAACTTCTAATTCAAACAGTGCTATATGCTAAACTTATCAGGTAATAAATTTCATCTAGCTGCATACAGTACTGTCAAAATCTCTTTAAATAACAGGAGTTATGAAAATTATATATCAGATATATAATATTAATGAAATTGACTATAGAATACAGGGTTGTTTCCGATCTCTGATAACGAATTTGACAGACCAGTAGTGAGTGATCTCATAGTCAGAGTGCACGGCGACTCACACTAGAAATTCCCAAGAAAATCGAGCCTTTTTGAAAGGGGTACATAACAACCCATAACAACCCTTTTCCATGCCAAGTACAGTTAAGTGAAAATAAAAGAAGCCTGCAATAAACGAGGTTTCGTTATTTCCAAGAAAGGCAACTTCTGTGTACTTAATAAGATTGGTAAAGCTCGAATGGAATTAATTTGCATCATCTCGTGGGGTGCGGCGACTTGTGACGGGGGTGGATTTGCTTGCTTTTTCCACTCTGGTATTAATTCCATCCGAGCTTTGCCAGTCTTATTAGGTACACACAAGATGCCTTTCTTGGAAATATCTAAGCCACGTTTTTTGCAGCCCCCTATGATTTTCACGTAATGTACTTGGCATTGGAAAGGGTTGTTATGTACCCCTCCCAAAAAGGCTCGATTTTCTTCGGCATTGCTACTGTGATACACCGTGCACTGTGATTACGAAATCACTCACTACTGATCTGTCACCTCGAGCTGAAATTCAGCTGTCGGTGTGATTCCTGACGCACATGACATCATTCAAATTCGTTATCAGAGATCGGAAACAAACCTGTAGTCTATGAAGGAATGATAAGGAAATGTAAGCATATCTGAAATTACTCACTGTACTGATCACAGTAATGGAAATTGTGGTAAAATGCTCAAAACACAGTGGAACTTTGCACCACGAATATTTCAGAAAGGTAAGTTTCTCACAGTCAGCTTTAGAGCTGTTCTGTACATCAACGTCTCTCTGATGCAATATAATAGGCTATTCGTATCAAGAAACAAAACACTATCAGAGAACTTCCGAATGAGATTTTTCCAAGACCTAAAGCCATAAACGTCAAGAGGCTGAACAATCGAAGTTGTGTGCTTTGAAATTATTGTTAACGCTTCCACCGTTTTACCTTCCGGAGTTATTTTTTCTATAGCCTATATATTTCTGTACTGATCCACGAGTCTATCAAAAGAATGTTATGATCACCGACAGATGGAAAATATACACTCTTGAAACCACTTGAAGACGAGTTTTCATAAGCTTCCACGATTTTGAGGGCTAAGCCTTCTCGTATGTAGAAATTCATAGGGAGATTTTTTGTTTCAAATGGAACGTATGGGCGAACCATCATCACTTGGTGAGTCTTCCTTGTAAGCCTAAATTTGTTTCAATGTGTCGTTAAGATATTTTGTTTAAGTTATTTTCAAACCATGTGTAGACAACGTATAAAGTAATTACAGACAATTCTACAAGGTGTATCTACAAATAATCATGAATCTATATCAACTGTAAATGTGCAAATTAGAAGATCTATTGCGTTGATCCTCAAGCTAGGCGGATTTCCAACTCAAACCGGCTGACTACACTAAGGTTCACTGCGTACCCAGGTTCCTAGCAGTCAACTCTATTAGTTCCTAGGCCAGAGCCTTGTTTTGGTATTTTTCTCTGGTTTTTAGACCTCCTTCATATATAATTACTCTGTTCCTGTGCCGATGTGCCTATCCTTCTTTAGGCGTTATTTTAAATAAATCGGTTATGTGTTCCTTCTTCCCTTTGAAGAGTAGAATATTATAATTTCAGTTTTGTCAGAGCTGTGCTCTGAAGTTTTCAGAAAATTGCGATTGCGCGTTATAGTCTTGCTTATTTTCTATTTTACATTTCCAAAAGCATACAAGTTTCTTGTAAGAAGTGTTACATGTACGAGTGCAAGTAGTGAAAATATAGAGCCCGAAAGAATAAATAAAAATCAGCGTACCGACAGTATAGTGAAATTTATTTATCCATCGTCTTTTTTTTTTTTTTGTAGTGATAAAACATGCCTAATTCCCGTGTCGTGTGCTAAAAAAACTCAGTAATACTGCTATGGTTTTCAGTTAGGCTAACTGAAACGACATTTTCAACATTTTTCAACAAAACATTCCTCTTTCTCTATTTTGATGTAAACTATTTTCGCAGGTTGTTCAAACAAAACAAAAAAACAGACAACGTTCATGACATCGTCAGTGCCTCGGAAAAAGTTGAGGAAGTTAGTTATAAAGTAGACGAACTTATTGTGAAGGTAAAAAAACTGAGCTCAGAGTGCCGAGCCAGTAATATTGAAGACATTATGAAGGAGAAAATCAAGAGCAATCAGAAGTTCCCACTTCACATCGACAAGTCCAACGGTGGAACTTATGGGAGATTTAATTCCAACAATTTTCTATTTTATTATTTTTGCACAGAATTACCCGAACGAGCCATCGGTGAAAAAATATTTCGTACGGCTAATGAATATAATGCTTCACAATGAATTAAAATGGAAGGATTGTGTCAGTACTTGCAAAGATGGAGCCGCTTCCATGACAGGCCGAGTAAAAGGATTTGTATCTAAAGTAGGTACGTGAAGTAAATCCTAATATACGATGCAACCATTGCTAAGTCTTAGCCATCTTTTCTTAAAATTGTCCTGGGCGTAGTAGTGTGAACTTTACAAAATCTCTAAACCTAAATTTGCTAAATTTGCTACTTTTTTTTTTATTTGTGACACGAAGTTGGATCTGAACAAACTACACTCCTAGTAACATTCAGAAGTTAGGTGATTGTTACGAAAGAAAGTGTTAGAGGGCAGATACATGCATTTTAACAGTTGAGGGGCATGAGTATGCAGAGTTATTTGCAAATAACGAACGGATATCCAAGTGGCATATATTTCTAATATTTTTGTTCACTTGAATTAACTGAACCGAAAAACGCGAAACAAGAACGAAAATATTTCGACTATAATGTCTTTCACGCGACTTAGTTCACATGTCCCATCTTCTTCGTTCCTACAATATTTTGTCTGGGGGCATGTAATACTTAATTTACCATAATTAAAAGCGACTAACTCTTAATATTACAACTAGGCAACGTTGCTTAAGCGCGAATGGCTCGTGTTGCTCTGAGTGGCTAAAACCGCGATCTCCATGTACCAAGTCTCATGAAAAAGGGTATAGTATGGATAAGATTCAAGTATTTGTGAATAAGCTAATACAGCACATAGAAAATGGGTCGTTTGATATCTTCCAGACTATATGGCCGCTTGCTGCAAGTAATAAAGTGGTAATGGACTTCATTAAAACATTTAGAAATCTTACAGCAGAAGTTCTATATTATTTTTGAGAGGGTGTTGAAAATTTCGACTGGGTTTCTGATTCTCTTTCTACTAATACACAAGAGGAACTAGCAGGTTTATAAGCACACAGTGCATTAAAATTTAAACTTCTTAATGTGTCTTTGGATAAGGGGAGAAAAGCAGAAAAAAGTGAAATATAGAGAGGAGTACGTCGAGGATGCCCTACACTGTTCAACATCTACTTGGAGAATTTAGTGAAGAACTATTTCCAGAACATGGGAAGAGTGATAGTAGGAGGAAGAAGAATAAAGTGCAGAAGATTTACTGATGATATGGCATTGTTAGCAGACGAGATGATACTAAGGGATATGCTACTGAAGCTAAATGGCAGATGTAAGCAGATGGAATGAAGATAAATGAAAATAAGACGAAGACCATGGTTATAGGAAGAAAAATAGAGACGGTAAACTTGCGGATTTTAATTGAGGCAGTAGAGCAAGGACAACTTCAAATACTGGGGTGTACTGTATGCAGTAACATGAGGTGCTGCCAGGAAGTCAAAAGGAGGACAGCAATGACCAAGGAAGCTTTTAATAGAGGAAGGAACATCTTCTGCGAAACTCTGGAAACAGAACTAAGGAAGAGACTAGTGAAGTACTTTATGTGAAATGTGGAATTATATGGGCCAGAAACATGGGCACAACGACGAAGTGAAGGAATGCGAATAGAAGCATTTGAAGTGTGGATGTGGAGAAGAATGGAACGTGTGAAGTGGACAGAGAATAAGAAATGAAGCTGTGTTTGAAAGAGTGGGTGATGAAAGAATGATGCTGAATTTGATCAGGAAGAGGAAAAGGAATTATTTGGGTCAATGGGTGAGTAGAAATTGCCTACTGAAGGATGCACTGGAACGAATGGTAAACGGGAGAAGCATTCGGAACAGACGAAGATATCAGACGATAGACGAACGATCTATGGATCATATGCGGAGACAAAAACGAAGGCAGAAAATAGGAAAGATTGGATAATACTGGGTTTGCAGTGAAAGACCTGCCCTTAGGCAAAACACTATGAATGAATGAAAGTGTCTTTGGATTGAATACTCGGCTACTTCGAAGATGGTAATTAATGTATCATTAATATTCTCTACTACATATTATGTATTTGTTTCAACTGGCTTTTCGACATTGATTGAAATTAAAACATCAAAGAGGGAGAGACTGAAATTCGTCGATGAAGAAATGAAGGCGACTTATTTCGTTACGTATCAGCAAGCTGTGTTCAGCAAAGCAGGTGCAAGTATTACATTAAAGGAAAAAAAGTAAATCAGTGACGCTGCAGCCCATGCAGGGCCAAGTCCGACCGGCCGGCTGCTGGCGTCACATCCACATGCCGAAACATAGGTGCACGATCAACCAACTAGAATGAAGATATCGTGTGGTTAGCACGATGATCCCCCCCGCCGTTATAGCTGGTTTGCGAAACCGATTTTCGCTACCTATCGTAGCTCCCCAAGTGCATCACGATGCTGGGTGGGCACCGGTCCCATACACTAGCCGAAATTTCATGAGAAAATTTCTTCCACCATGAGAACTCGAACCAGTTCGCATTTCGTAACGCGAGTCTTACCCAGGATCCCTTAGACCACTACGCCACGGCGCGGGACACATTAAAGGTAACAGTAGAGTTATTACTTCAGTAGTAATTGTACAGTGTATTTTCTAGAGTTATTTCATATATATATATATATATACACAGTATATATGAGGAGCTCCGAAACAAAACCCGTTAAGTCCACAAGTCATAAATTTTCAGGGAAGACGAAAAACTTCTACCGCTTAAACTTGTGAATAAAAAAATTAAAAGAAACCACTGTTGTAAAAGGACTCATTCTTCATAAGAAAATGACTAGTGCTGAAAATCAGTTGCATCTAAATTAGGAATAATCGCAACTTAAAAAAATATAAGGTGGACTTAACTTGTTTTGTTCCATACGGGTGGACAAAACGGCTTTTGAAACGGAAACTAACGAAATACAAGTATGTACTTTAGGAAATCAAGTTTACTAAATAAAAATTAACTCGTACCAGTACATGTTAATGGGTTATTTATGAAAGGGCCAAAGTCGCTAATTTTGTAAAAATGAGTTTGGAATATAATACTGCTCTTTTGGTGTAGATACATCGATTTAGATATGAAGAGGACTAAATTTCACACTCTAATGCTTAGTAGAATTTATGATATAATTTTTAGTTCAGCGTTAATTAAAAAATTTCTTAAATTGCTAACAATTTGGTATTCAAGACTTAAGCCCTTTCATAAATAACCCATTCATGTTATAGTGATTGTTAATGAATTAATGGTCTAAAATTTATTACTATTATGTATTATTCATCTTCACAAGCAAATCAAAACAAAAAGAATATGCTACATCATTCCAAAACCGTCTTCATTATCAAGACAATCATATCTTTCATTTTCCTCTTCATTCAGAGTCATCTTTCTGATAATCAACAATGTTTGCGTAAAACTGTAGTTTTGCCATGTTACTTCACTCATCTCCAAATCTTTGTTTCAACAAACAGTCCATATCAGCCTTCTTTGCAGTTTTCACATTATCTGGGCAAAATGATATGTTCAAGGGGTGAGTTATATCTTCCACATGACAACCTCTCTTTAACAATGATTTCGAACGTCTAGAATGTTCAAGTCGATATGACACATTCATTGCTACATTTATATTCGTTTTACCTGCCTTTATTTTCTTCATCAGAAGTATCGTTTTCATAGTACTGATCCCTTCTAGCTTATGAACTTTGGAGGTAAATGCCTTGAAGTCTTGAACTTTCTAATCTATCCCCAGAACGGAAACTTTGTCGACATTACGACAGAAATTGTGGTAGTCTTCAAGCATAAATATTTCAGAGTGCCTTCGCAATGTTTTTTTCTATTATACCAAACGCCCTACCTATTGGGAGGAGTCGACCTGGTTGGCGAGTTGGTATAGCGCTGGACTTCTATGCCCAAGGTTGCGGGTTCGATCCCGGGCCAGGTCGATGGCATTTAAGTGTGCTTAAATGCGACCGGCTCATGTCAGTAGATTTACTGGCATGTAAAAGAACTCCTGCGGGACAAAATTCCGGCACATCCGGCGACGCTGATATAACCTCTGCAGTTGCAAGCGTCGTTAAATAAAACATAACATTTAACATTTATTGGAAGGACATCAATGGCCTTGACGAGGAAAAGTCATACATATGTCTTTCACAGACTGCGGTGATTTTTGCAGACGCCACCACTACAGAGCATGTACAAGAATGGAATTTCGATTTTATCTTCACATCCGTCTGGAACTAGCCTTTTAGTGGAGACAGCTTCATCAAAATTCTGTCTGCTAAGAAAATTTTTAAGACCTGAAACTACTTCTTTTGTTTCCCGGCTTGCCTGATTTTCAATTCAGCAGTAAAAGTTAGGGGATTTGTTCTCAACATCTGTAATACAGAATGCGCAGAAACTAATCTAGCATACTTATTGGTAGTTTCGGCCACGGCTGAACCTGTTGTAAATCGAAACAAAGAGTGTCAGAATTTTGTGGAGTTTCTTTCAACATTTTGTAGAATTTCTTTGCTTTGATTTTGTGGGCGATGAATGCAGCACGAGTTTCTTCCTTTTTCGTACTGCTGACGGAGGATTACACTTCATGATGCATTCTTGCACAATATCTACATGTGTCCGTAGCAGGTGTACCAAACCCCAAGTTGAATTCAGTGGAAAAGATGTTGTAAAAGAACCACCATTTTCCTTTCAAAGAGTCTGACACACTGGAATTATAAATTTTGTGTAGTTTGCTTATACTGAGTTTTGAAAGAAGGTACAATCTCATACTTTTTCTGCGAGAGTAGTGGCTTTCGCATGCTTTCAAGTTTGATATAAATGTAATAACAGATCGTCTCTTTTTTGAGACTGTTTTGATCTACGATCATCACCCATTCTTTCCATAGTGGGCTTTCCAGCCAGTGTGTTGGATGCTATAATGATAATAATGATAATAATAATAATAATAATAATAATAATAATAATAATAATAATATATTTTTTAAATCTGGTTGTAGTAGCTCTAGCAACTTGGTTATATCGCGACATAACCACTTGTAACATTGAATTGAGTATCTTTAAGGTAATATCTTTGATGAGCTGTGGGTTTTAGAAATTTAAAATCCACCAACTGGGCCGGGTTTGAGTTCATTGGTGGGTACGCTACCAATGTGCTAACCAGGTCGGAAATAATATTTTTGAGACACTTACAAATGCATAAATTATTATATACGCCATCATGAACATGATTACTACATTCAAAAACCTTATTACCATATATTTTACAACAAGACTGTTCAATTTTCCGAAATCGTGTTTTTGTTAATGTCGCCTCTCCGTCGATGAAACAGACATCAATGAAGCAAGAAGCCTGTCTTATTTCACTTTGTTATGATGTGCATAAACCCTTTTTCTGGGCTTTATAAAACTATATGAGGGGATCGAATAGCATTTGAAGCGCCCTTCCTTGTGACTGAAGGGAGGTTCAAATTCCATGATACCATAATCCTTGTCATGATATCTAGAATAAAATTGTGGAGACGTATATCCATGACATTTTTACCAACACTTTAAATCAGGACCACATTGTTTTCATTTAATTTACAGCTTCATATTCTTTCTTTCGCCTTGTCTCCGACATTCTTTTCCTCTTTCTGGACCCTGAGGATCCCTTTAAGACAGATACACTTCCCTCCATACTATTAGAACAGTATTGCGAGACTGACTTATTTCCTATGAATACAATTTTATTCTCCTGCTTAAATCATTAAAAATGTGTGATTTATGCACCAACAATGATGACATTACAGTAACATTGATATGCCTCCAGCAGCAGATGCAGGTGCAACAATGAACTAATAAAATTATTAATATTATGTGGCTGCAGAATAAACAGAATTCTGAGTCTGTTGACTTAACGGGGTTTGTTCCGACTGGAGCGCTGGACTGAAAGGATTATGAAACAAACACTCGATTCCGATCGCATTTTTAACAGGGATGCAATGGAGTTAGAACCAAATAGAGACTGTAAATCGATGTAGGACATTTCGTAGAGTAAGAATCCGTTTCAAACTCAATTTCGATCGGAGATGGACTTAACGGGTTTTGTCTCGGAGCTCTTCATATATAAATGAGGCAGTAGAGCAAGTGGACAGCTTTAAATACTTGGGATGTACTATAAGAAGTAACATGAGCTGCTGCCAGGAAGTCAAAAGGAGAATAGCAATGGCAAATGAAGCTTTTAATAGAAAAAGGAGCATCTTCTGCGGACCTCTGGAAAAAGAACTAAGGGAGAGACTAGTGAAGTGCTTTGTGTGGAGTGTGGCATTGTATAGGGCAGAAACATGGACATTACGACGAAGTGAAGAGAAGCGAATAGAAGCATTTAAAATGTGGATGCCACCGGCGTGGCTCAGTCGGTTAAGGCGCTTGCCTGCCGGTCTGAAGTTGCGCTCGGGCGCGGGTTCGATTCCCGCTTGGGTTTTTTCCGAGGTTTTCCCCAACCGTAAGGTGAATGCCAGGTAATCTAAGGCTAATCCTCGGCCTCATCTCGCCAAATACCATCTCGCTATCACCAATCTCATCGACGCTAAATAACTTCGTAGTTGATACAGCGTCCTTAAATAACCAACTAAAAATAAAGTGGATATGGAGAAGGATGGAACGTATGAAATGGACAGACAGAGTAAGAAACGAAGCTGTGTTGGAAAGAGTGAATAAAGAAAGAATGATGCTGAAACTGACCAGAAAGAGGAAAAGGAATTGGCTGGGTCACTGGTTGAGAAGAAACTGCCTACTGAAGGATGCACTGGACGGAATGGTGAACGGGAGAAGAGTTCGGGGCAGAAGAATATATCAGATGATAGACGACATTAGGATATATGGATCATATGAGGAGACAAAGAGGAAGCCAGAAAATAGGAAAGACTGGAGAATGCTGGGTTTGTAATGAAAGACCTGCCCTTGGGCAGAACACTATGAACGAATATGTGAGTGAGTGAGTGAGTGAGTGAGTGAGTGAGTGAGTGAGTGAGTGAGTGAGTGAGTGAGTGAGTGAGTGAGTGAGTGAGTGAGTGAGTGAGTGAGTGAGTGAGTGAGTGAGCGAGTGTAAAATGTTAATGTTAATGAATGCATGATTCAAATTCTGTTTGAATAATAATAATAATAATAATAATAATAATAATAATAATAATAATAATAATAATAATAATAATTGGCCCACTTGATAGTTCGAACCGAACTAAAAAAAATGTTAATCATAGACAAGGAAGTGGAGAAACCATTGCATCATGTGTGGGGATTCACCGATCTCGCAGCAGGAAAGAAAGGAACGGGCCTTATGAGTTGCGTCACTAACATTTTCATTGTGACAGTTGACCCTCTCTATGGTTTTTTAATTGGTTATTTTATGACGCTTTATCAACTACTATGGTTATCTAGCGTCTGAATGAGATGGAGGTAATAATGCCAACGAAATGAGCACAGGGTTCAGCGCCGAAAGTTACCAAACATTTGCTCTTGATGAGTTGAGGGAAAATCCCAGAAGAAGCCTCAACCAGGTAACGTATCCCAACCAGGATTTGAACCCGGGCTCGCTCTTTCACGGACGGGCATGTTAACTGTAACTCCACAGCGGTGGACTCTATGAATATGAAATAACCATTTTTGGCATATGTATCAAGTTATTTAATATTTCAAGCAAATAAATTAATTTTTTACATGAGGATCTCTCTTCAAATTAATTGGAGAGGCCCCTCCATTAATTTTATTGGGCAGGCGAGACCCCTGCCTTTATAAGTTGAGGGGACAGAAAATATCTTGCCGCTCCCAAAAGTCGGCGCCTATGTATGTATAGGCCTATATTAATTTTGTTAAATAGCGAGTAGAGCAACAAGTTAATATTACTAAATTCAATATTTTGAAATTAAAGGACGAGAAAGCTAAGCAAAATTATCAGGTCGAAATTTCGAATAGGTTTACCACTTTAGAAAGTTCCGACGAAGTTGAGAAAGAATTAGATGTTAATAGCGTGTGGGAAAATATCAGAGATAGTATCAAAATTGCAGCTGAGCAGAGCATAGGTTATTATGAAACTAAGAAAAAGAAACCGTGGTTTGATGAAGATTGTTGCATGGTAGTAGAAAGAAGGAAACAGGCAAAATTGAAATTCTTACAGGATCCAGTTGAGGAGAAGAGAGATAATTATTTCAATGAAAGACGGGAAGCAAGTCGTACACTTAGGAATAAAAAGAGAGGTTACTTGAAGGAAAAACTGAATGAGGTAGAAACAAATAGTAAGAATAAAAACATTCGAGATTTATATAAGGGTATAAAGGAATTTAAGAACGGATATCAGCCAAGGCTAAACGTGATCAAGGATGAGAATGGTGACTTGCTTGCAGACTCTCCATCAATCCTAAACAGATGGAAAAACTATTTTGCGCAACTACTAAATGTACATAGGCCAAATAGAAATAATCGGGAAGAAATTGAAATACAAACTGCTGAGCCATTTATACCCGAACCCACGCTTTCAGAAGTCGAAATTGCGATAGAAAATCTGATAAAGTACAAGACTCCAGGTATCGATCAAATTCCAGCAGAATTAATACAAGAGGGTGGAAGTGCATTATATAGCGAAATTTATAAACTTGTACTTGCTATTTGGGAAAAGGAAATTGTACCAGAACAATGGAAGGAGTCCATAATTGTACCTATTTTTAAAAAGGGGGACAAAACCAACTGTGGTAACTTTCGAGGAATATCACTTTTGTTGACGTCGTACAAAATGTTGTCCAATATTCTTTTGAGAAGATTAACTCCGTACGTAGATGAAATTATTGGGGATCATCAGTGCGGTTTTCGGCGTAATAGATCGACTATTGATCAGATTTTTTGTATTCGACAGATAATGGAGAAAAAATAGGAGTATAAGGGTACAGTGCATCAGTTATTCATAGATTTCAAAAAGGCATATGACTCGGTTAAGAGAGAAGTATTATATGATATTCTTATTGAATTTGGTATTCCCAAGAAAATAGTTCGATTAATTAAAATGTGTCTCAGTGAAACATACAGCAGAGTCCGTATAGGTCAGTATCTATCTGATGCTTTTCCAATTCACTGCGGGCTAAAGCAGGGAGATGCACTATCACCTTTACTTTTTAACTTCGCTTTAGAATATGCCATTAGGAAAGTTCAGGATAACACGCAGGGTTTGGAATTGAACGGGTTACATCAGCTTCTTGTCTATGCGGATGACGTGAATATGTTAGGAGAAAATACACAAACGATTAGGGAAAACACGGAAATTTTACTTGAAGCAAGTAAAGCGATCGGTTTGGAAGTAAATCCCGAAAAGACAAAGTATATGATTATGTCTCGTGACCAGAATATTGTAGGAAATGGAAATATAAAAATTGGAGATTTGTCCTTCGAAGAGGTGGAAAAATTCAAATATCTTGGAGCAACAGTAACAAATATAAATGACACTCGGGAGGAAATGAAACGCAGAAGAAATATGGGAAATGCTTGTTATTATTCGGTTGAGAAGCTCTTATCATCCAGTCTGCTGTCAAAAAATCTGAAAGTTAGAATTTATAAAACAGTTATATTACCGGTTCTTCTGTATGGTTGTGAAACTTGGACTCTCACTCTGAGAGAGGAACATAGGTTAAGGGTGTTTGAGAATAAGGTTCTTAGGAAAATATTTGGGGCTAAGCGGAATGAAGTTACAGAAGAATGGAGAAAGTTACACAACACAGAACTGCACGCATTGTATTCTTCACCTGACATAATTAGTAACATTAAATCCAGACGTTTGAGATGGGCAGGGCATGTAGCACGTATGGGCGAATCCAGAAATTCATATAGAGTATAAGTTGGGAGACCGGAGGGAAAAAGACCTTTAGGGAGGCCGAGACGTAGATGGGAGGATAATATTAAAATGGATTTGAGGGAGGTGGGGTATGATGATAGAGACTGGATTAATCTTGCACAAGATAGGGACCGATGGCGGGCTTATGTGAGGGCGGCAATGAACCTTTGGGTTCCTTAAAAGCCATTTGTAAGTAAGTAAATATGCTTTTGAGAGGATTAACATTTTCACGTGCCGTGTTGAATCATGGGTAAGTTAAGGATGTGCCGCGAGGAGAAGACGGTTGCGGAACATTGGACTCCGTGATGAATTCAACGCACGCGTTTGCCTAATGAAGGCCAAATATGGAGGAAAACAGTAGTGCAGTGCGATCGTGACGTCCAACACATTTCGCACCTCGAAATAAGAAAACAAACTGTTTTCATCATGCACCCACGCGCTGCACACGTAGTATATATTTTCTTGGAAACTATTGCGAAAATATGGTCATCAAAGTGCCTCAGTGTGACAGCTGTGCTCATCCCAGCAGAATAATATTGCTACACCAGGATGTCTCCTTCAGGACTGCTTGCGTTGTTGTTCCTTATTACGATCGCCAACGGATTATTACGGTAATACATGTTTAAGGACATTCTTTTCTTTAAGTCATGTTCTATAGATATTGGCAACTTATTTGTGAATCATTATCATTGTAATCCGTTCCCAAAAATGTATAATTGATACATGTTACAGTACCGCATCTATTCTTCTTTATACTCTGAGCATTACATTTTAATTCAGTTCTTCTATCATTATACTAGCACTGTCTACTACATACAGTCACGAAGCTCGAGTTTATGAGGGTGCTAGGAACAATAGACGCGCAGGTACTATTTCGCATTGTCTGTGATGAGGCGATAGTAGCGATCTAGTGGTTAGCAACTCTGTATCTATGGACGCATATTTACTACGTATTGAGCTTCGTGACTGTATGTACTAGACTGTGATACTACGTCCATAGTTTCATTTAACAATGTAATTTAACTCCTTTTCTTCCTCTTCCTCTTCTTCCTCTTCCTCTTCTTCCTCTTTCTTCTTCCTCTTCTTCCTCATAATTTCATATACTACGTCCAATTAATGGCGGTAGGGTAGCTCAGTTGGTACAGCTACGGACTGGAAGGTCCGGGGTTCGATCCCGAGCGGTGACGGGATTTTTCTCGTTGCCAAACTTTCAGAACGGCTCCGAGGTTCACTCAGCCTCCTATAAAATTGAGTACCGAATCTTTCCCGGGGATAAAAGGCGGTCAGAGCGTGGTGCCGATTAAACCACCTCATTCTAATGCCGAGGTCATGGAAAGTATGAGGCTCTACTTCCATGCCCCCCAAGTGCCTTCATGGCATGTGACGGGGATACTTTTACCTTTAAGCTCAATGAATGACTTGTTACGACCCCATTCCACAGTTTTAACAGACAATCCAAATACATTTCTCCTCAAAGATTTTAACTTAACATTTGGCAAGTTATCCTTTCAGATGTAATTCTAAGGACATTAGACCACCATATGGTTCAATAACATTGAACTTTGTCTAAAATTGAATAAATTCTTAATTTTCCTCAAATTCTGTATTTTCCTTCTTATCTAATTTAGTGGCGCCTGCTGTTCTCTTTAAATAATATTACATTTCAATTTAAGGGGAGGCAGAGGTGAATATTTCAAAATCCACAAAATGTATCCGATTTGTTTGAAATTGATCATGGATACTAAGTATGTTATTAGTAATGGACATACCAAGTTTCAACTTTCTAAGTACAATAGTTCTGTAAATATTAATAATTTTATAAAACTTTATATCGTTTGATATAAAATGCTCCATGCACCATATTGTAAGAAATTTTCAATATTTCTTTTTATTTATATGTTCAGAGAAGGTATATAAATAATGATAAGTATTAGTTTATTATGGGAATAATATAGTAATACAGTTATCTTGGTTTTAATTTCATACTTTTAAAGGGCACAAAATCAAAAACTAACATCGGAATATGAAAATAAAGATAATAAAAATGTAAAAAGCCAAATTTTCATTTTTTCTTCAGTTTTGTTCGAAAATTTCACCTCTGCCTCCCCTTAATAAAGATATACATACTCACTTAACAAGACAAAGAGAAAATATATTTTCCTTCTCAGCATAGCTCAGTAACTTATGGAATGAAAGGAATTAAGCATTCTTTTAATAACAACTTTTAACCAACTTCCTTTAGAATACAGAATTTTACCAAATTGCCGGTGTTTTAAGAATTCTTTAAAAATACGTTTTTGGAAAGACTATTTACTTTAATTCTCAGTTGATTTATTTATTTCATGGCTTCAAATTTGTTCTTCCTTCTGCCCTAAACTTTATAGCCTATTATCTTACTATTTGTTCATATTTTGCTTTCTTTATTTCTTTTATAAATTCTTGAGATATTGTTTGCTTCCACAGACTGTAGCTGCATGACTTTTTATATTACATTATACAACATATGTATGTGTTCTTGCATAGCCCCCACATATGAGTTACACTCGTTGGGGCATACTCAATAAATAAAAAAATAAAATAAAATAAAGTTCACTGGAAGTAATTCGGCGTTCATCACATTTACATATAGTCCACACTTCACTACCATGTATGGTATGGGTCTCACCAATGTTTTGTAGACTTCAATTCTAGTATGCTTTTTAACAACAGAAGGCTTGAAATTCTTATTAATAGTACTCGTTGCATAATTAAAACTATTCTATTTTGATGTCATATCCTTTCCCTATTCATAATTCAAATGGTAGTCTAGACATACAGGGTTTCCATCTCAAAGCTTCCCAGTCTAAATAGCTATATAATTTTAAATGAATTTAATTAAGCAAAAAACACGTCAATTTAGATTTTGAGGGAGAAGATTAAAACCAATCTCAATTGTACATTAAGATAGTTTCACTCCCTCATCCCCAGCCACCCCGAATTTGAAATTTCAAATGGCACCCCTATGTTGTGACCTGAGAGGATAAACAGAAAGGAGGGAGTACTCCACAGCAAATATGCTTGAAATCGGTGCGACGGATATGACGTCAAACTACACATTTACGCCTCATAATTCACCGCAAAATACCGTTAATTGCCAAATATTAAATTGTAACTGTCGGTTTTGGTCATACGTAAACGGATTAGAATGGATGTGGAGGTAACAGGACTACTAGCAGATTATTATATTAATGTATATTTATTAAAAGTGTTTAGTTGTGACATGGACTGAACACTTCATTTCCACATTCTTTCTCTTATCAAGAAGGATGTTGGCATTCCTTCATATGTTAAAGCATAGGGGGATATATCAAAGGGCATATTCTACAGTTGAGCCGAACAGAATATTAGCTTATTTATAAAAAAATAACACCTATTGAACTTGACTACACTTTTGAAATATTCACAACACGAAACAATTTGTAATCGTAATAATATGAACAAAACAGCTGATGAACACAGCGGAAAAAGAGATGAATTTTGGGTAATTTGACGGCCATATTAGTACACCTTTCAAGCTTATGGCCCGGAGTTGGTTGTGACACTTAAATTTGAAAGAGTATTCAATTGTTTCTACATCGCATTAACTTGTTTTCGCATCTTTTTTTTTTCTATCGTCGTCTGGCAACTGGATTGTTGTTACTGTTGATTTGAGTTGAAAAGAATAAAACTATGATACAAAGACTATGGACCATTTCATATAATAGTTGTGTTTGTGTATTAAATTATTTTAAAATGGTGTATACCTTTCAAGAGAGAATAGAAATCATATTTATGGAGCTGAATATCGTTGTGCTCGCAGAACTGCTACAGCTTTCAACGAGAGGTATCCTGAGAAAAACGTAAGTCGCCGATATGTGATAGATCTAGTACCTAATAACAAATAAGCAACCTACAAAACACGAAGAAACTTCGCAGATCGGAACACAAAGCCATTTCATTAATGGACCTACCACCTCCATTCCAAAAGTAGCTGCTGTAACAAACATTTCGATTGGTTCCATACATAAAGTGCTAAAATTGAACAAATTTTTTTTCCCCTATAAGATACAAACTCACCAACAGCTCAGCGAAGACAATTTTGTTAGAAGAGTAAAATTTTGTGAAGATATGTCTCAGATAATAATTGAAGATAACCCAAATTTTACACAAAATATTTGTTTTAGTGATGAAGCGACATTTTTCTTGAATGGGTTTGTCAACTAATACAATTGTAGATAGTGGAAAAATGAAAATCCCCTATATGTTTCTGACGATCATACTCAGTTTTCTCAGAAGGTCAATGTGTGGGCTGGAATTTTTTATGATAACATTGTTGGGCCGATTTTTATTGAAGAAAACCTGACTGGAGAATTGTATCTAAACTTATCAGAAAGTGTAACTGATCCACTTATCATATTATCGCTAGAAAACCAAGTCAATGAAGGTAACATGGTGTTGAACGAACAAAATTTGTATTTTCAACAGGACGGAGCTCCCCCATATTATGCACTACCTATGCGACGACGACTAGATAGAAAATGTCCTCGAAAATGGATTGGTAGGAGAGGTTCTGTAAAATGGCCGGCGAGACCTTCAGACCTGACGCCGCTTGACTTCTTCCTCTGGAGTCATTTGAAATCAGTTGTTTATACTCCCCTGCCTGAGAAAATTTAAGAAATGAGAGATTTAATAACCCAATAATGTAATCGGATTAGTCAGGAAACACACTAGAAAGTTTTGAAATGAAATCCGTATATATAAAATATTAAACATACTCTAGAGGCATATTGTAACTCTATATTTCACTATGATGATTTCTTTCCATATGGAATCCATTACTTTAGTCTTCACATCTGAAATTTCCAACCATGTTCAAGAGATTGCGTGACAATGCTGAAAACGTGCATTTGTGCAAAAAAAAAAAAAAAAAAAACCTCGCAGCAGAATCACAATACTTTTTCTCCCATACTTCATATTATGAGAATGTAAAAACTGTAGGCTTGCTGCTTACGCTTGGAGCAACGGTGACCAAAACTCGAAAGGCAGTGATTACACGCGAGAGACAGTCTATGAAGTAAAGGGACGGGGGAGAGGTACTTGGCATGAAAACTACAACCAGTGGTGGTTCGTGCACTAACATTGAGTTCTTCATCAACCCGCTAATAAAAATCGCAAGCTTCGCTGTATCAGTAATGTCACTACTGCCATCAAGAGCCAATAATATATACATTTTTTTCTTGCTTCTTTTAATGTTCCTCATGAACACAATCAGAAATCTCCTGAATTCTCTTCTGGATATTTAGTCGACGAAACGTAGTTTTTCAGAATTAATTAACAACTTTCATTGCAAAAATTATTTCAGCCACCTTGATCATTACGTTTTTAAAAAACTCTCCTCCGTTGGAAGACTTAAAGAGACCGAGCTATTTCGTTCGCCACTGCATAGACAGCTGGCTTCCTTACATTTTATGTAAGTCATCTTTCTCTTCATGACGATGATTTATGGCTGATTTCAGTTCTTGGAGTTTAATAGCTCGTTTCATTACTACACTAGCACGTAATAACCAATCAGTTTTCTATATTATTATTATTGTTATTATTATTATTATTATTATTATTATTATTACTACTACTACTACTACTACTACTACTGGTAATACTATCAGTATTATATTATTATAATTATTATTATTATTAGTATTATTATTATTATTATTATTATCATTATTATTATTATTATTATTATTATTATTATTATTATTATTATTATTATTATTATTATTAAATGAATAACTCATAATAGTCATCAAAAGATAAAAAAAAAATTAAAATGGAGATATAGCGTAGTCTAGTAATTATTTTATCCTTCAAGGGAAGATGTAGGCCTAGGTATATATTCAGGTACGTATATAAGAATTATGGTAACACTTGCTGATAAATAATAATAATTATTATTATTATTATTATTATTATTATTATTATTATTATTATTATTATTATTATTATTATTATTATTATGCCCGTGTATTCAGCCTAATGCCCTGTACTGTCGCTTCTATATACTACTACTAATTGAACCATTGAGCAAAGCAACATATATTACATTTTCTTCAACAGAACAGCGAATAAATTCCTCTTCCCATTCTGTACGAAACCTTTTGTTCTGCTCGTAGGGACAGAGGGTTTGTAGAGCGACGTGGTACCGACACTGCTTACCTTCAGTACGTAAGCGAGACAGAGCAACGTACAAGAAACTCCCCTTACCAGTATGAACGTCTTTGATTACACGATGTAATCACGATACCCAGTTTGGTCACCGCTGGCTTAGAGTCATATAGCTTAACAAATGAGAACAAAAAGGCGGCACTGAACTCTATTCACTTTTGCACGCTAAGAATGTTTTGTTGCAGGATTCCCTTAAAGAGGAAGGAGCGATCAGAATCCAGAGTATTCAGACGGAGTCTCACCAGAAGAGTAGACCTCAAACTCGTTGAATCAGTAAGTTAATTCTTCTGCTTCGTCAATACTTTGACAGTGACACAACACAGACTAGTACATCATAAATGAGTAACACGTGCAAAAACACAGATTTATTATGTGATATTATTTTGTAATATACAGAGTGTAAGGGGTATAAGTGCCGTCCTTTTCACAGTCGTCGGGGACGGTCTACAGGATCAAAAAATGTCCATACAACATAGGGTCAAAACTTGATAGTTTTCCCAGAAAAAAATATTTATTTTCTTATTTTATTCGCGTTATACTGCTTATATCGTTAGTAAAATTACGAAAACAATTACATCAGTAGGCATATCTAACAAAGAGTTAATATTAGTTTAAATAAATATTTGTGTGTTCTATTAGTTTTCGTGAAATCAAATAAAATTGCATGCTTAAATTTGTTAATATTCTGGCGTGAGAGACGTGGCAACGTTCAGCAGGCAGTACTCTCCACAGATGTAAGTACGAGTCAGCTGAGTTCAAGCTCCCTCTCCATAGGTCTACTGCCGAGCGGTGACAAGGTATTCAACAAACAACTTACAATGTCATTTACAGTTTAGGAATATCATATGTTATTAATTTATGGAGAAAGTCGTCGTAATTCAAGTGAAACAAAAAGGATGTACCGTCAACGTTTCCTCAAAGGTTACCTAATCGACGAACTTTTGTAGCAGTTTCTCAACGATTTTTAGAAACTAGGAGTCTCTTACCCCGTTTCGAAAATCACACAGCTAGAAATTTATTTAAAAATGATACTTTACGGAAGCGGGAGAGATTAAAATTTAGCATTAGAAAAAAGTTCGTGTGATTTTGTGCAGAAAATCATTATTGTTTATTTTGTAGACATACAGTAAAAAATGAAGCAATATTGTTACATAAAATGTAAATTTACCATAATGTTCTATTAATGAGATTGAACGCGTTGTATTTAACCTTCTCCCAACACTACATCCAGAATCAAATTATTTCAGACATTCCACATAGCCACAATCTATGTCGGGGAGGAGCGTCGCGAGTTCACTGTAGAGCTGGACACCGGTTCCTCGACTTTCGTCCTGCCATCCGCAAAGTGTGACAGCTGCGGTGAGTACAGTTCATCTACCTAACAGGAAGAAGTCTAAATCTTCCATTAACTTCACTGAAATTAATACAATTAAACCAACAACAAAAATAAATAACAATGACATTCATGAAATCAACAGAAACGTTTTTGATTGTACACGACGTTGTCTAGAAATCATACGCAAATTTTGATGTAGAACTAAGTCTTTCTCCTCACTGTAACTTGAGAATTGACCCTGGCATAACAATACAAAACCCTACTCTTGTCATCCCCTTATTCTCATAATAGTTGCCTTGTTCCCCTTGTGCTCATCTTGCCCTCCTTGAATTCCTCTTGTTCTCACTGTAATCCTCGTGTTCTCTTGTCTTTCTCTTGTTCTCCTTATCTTCCTCTTATTTTCCTCGTCTTTTCCTTGCTTTCTTTGTCGTCACCCTGTTCCCTTCTATTCTCCTTACTTTATCAGTATTCTCCTTGTTCTCCCTGTATTTCCCTTGTCCTTCTAGTCTTCCCCTTAACCTTCTTATCGTCCCCTTCTTCTACTTGTCTCCTCTTTATTCTCCATGTATTGTCATTGTATTTCTATTCCTCTTGCTATCCTTGTATTGCACTTGTCTTATATTCCTCTAATTTGTCTTGTCTTCCCCTTTCCCTCTTTGTCTTCTCATTTTATTCCCCTCCTTATTTTATTCCTCTCTTTCTCATTGTATCACCCTTCCTCTCATTGTTCTCCCCGTGTTCTTATTATATTCCTCTTGTTTTCAATAGATTTCCTTTTATTTAATTATATTCCTCTTGTAATATTATATTCTAGTTATTCTCCTTGTATTCCCCCTCTCTCCTTGCATTCCTATTCTTTTCCTTATTTTCCTGTATTCACCTTGTCCTTCTAGTTTTCCTCTTCTCCTTCTTGTCGTCCCCTTGTTCTATTTGTCCTCTCATTTTCTTTGTATACTCATTGTTCTCATTGTACTCCCCGTGTTGTCCTTGTAGCCTATTCCACTTGTCTTGTATTCCTCTATTTTCCTTCTCTTCCATTCTTCTCCTCTTTTTCCTCATTGTGTTCCTCTTTTCATTGTATTCCCTTCATTCTAGTTGTGTTCCCCTTGTTATCTCTGTATTCCCCTTGTTCTCATTATATTCCCCTTGTTCTCTTTGCATTCCCCTTGTTATCATTATATTCCCTTTGTTCTTTTTGTATTTACCTTGTTCTCTTTGTATTCTCTTTGTTCTCATTATATTCCCCTTGTTCTCTTTGTATTCCCCTTGTTATTATATTCCCCTTGTTCTCTTTGTATTCTCCTTGTTCTCATTATATACCCCTTGTTCTCTTTGTATTCCCCTTGTTCTCATTATATTCCCCTTGTTCTCTTTGTATTCCCCTTGTTCTCATTATATTCCCCTTGTTCTGTTTATAGTCCCCTTGTTCTCATTATATTAACCCCTGTTCTCATTATATTTCCCTTGTTCTCTTTGTATTCCCCTTGTTATCATTATATTCCCATTGTTCTCATTATATTAACCCCTGTTCTCTTTGTATTCTCCTTGTTCTCATTATATTCCCCTTGTTCTCTTTGTATTCTCCTTGTTCTCATTATATTCCCCTTGTTCTCTTTGTATTCTCCTTGTTCTCATTATATTCTCCTTGTTCTCTTTGTATTCTCCTTGTTCTCATTATATTCCCCTTGTTCTCTTTGTATTCTCCTTGTTCTCACTATATTCCCCTTGTTCTCTTTGTATTTACCTTGTTCTCTTTGTATTCTCCTTGTTCTCATTAAATTCCCCTTGTTCTCTTTGTATTCTCCTTGTTCTCATTATATTCCCCTTGTTCTCTTTGTTTTCTCCTTGTTCTCATTATATTCCCCTTGTTCTCTTTGTATTTACATTGTTCTCTTTGTATTCCTCTGGTTCTCATTGTATTCATGTTTGTCCTTCTTGTATTTCCCCTTTTCTCCTTGTATTCTCCTTGTTTTCTTTGCCGTTCCCTTTTCATTCTTGTATTCCCCTTGTTCTCATTATATTCCCTTTGTTCTCCTTGTTTTCTTGCATTTCCCTATTCCTCTTGTATTCCCCTTCTTCTCAATGTATTCCCCTTCCTCTCCTTACATTCCCCTTGTTCTCTTTGATATTGCCCTTCTCATTACATTTCTGTTAGTTCTTGTATTTTCCTTGTTCTCCCTATTCTTCTTGTTCTCCTTGTCGTCTCCTTGTTATTCTTGTATTCCCCTTGTTCTCTTTGATATTGCCCTCCTCATTAGATTTCTGTTTCTTCTTTTTGTATTCTCCTTGTTCTTCTTGTTGTCCTCGTCGTCCTCTTGTTATTCTTTTATCCCCTTATTCTCCTTATATTCCCCTTGTTCTCCTTATATTCCCCTTGTATTCCTCTATTCTCCCTGTCGTCCCCTTGTTCATCTTGTCCCAACAAGATACTGCTCTTCTGCGTACAACAAACTGTGCTGTGGAACAAGTCCAAGTATTTATATATCGCGTACTGGCAGAATCGGAAGAACTCTCCTTCCCGGGAAAATGTTGTACTACGTCACAGCCGTGGCGAAAATGTAATCGTGCGCCGAGCCACTGTGTAATCTGCAACGTGCATATGGAGGGAGGCGGACACCCGAAGGGGAAGTGAAGCAACTGACTTATTAACGGATTTTCATTTTCCTTACGTCAAGCACTTAAATGTAATTTTATACAGTACAAGGCTACAAACTAATGTTTAGTACGTGTAGCGAAGAAAGAAATGAACAATAAATGAACAATATCACAACCTAAAATTAACTGTCTTGAATGTCTCTGCGACAAAGTTTCAAAATCAGGAATTATGTCACTTACTGCCAGTCGTAGTTGATCACGAAGGTATTTGTCTGTCAGTCGTGATCTAAATTTGGTTTTTACTATTTTAATTGTTGAAAATAATTTTTCACAAACGTAAGTTGTAGCGAACATGGCTTCAACATAGCAAGCGAAAGAACGAAGCTTCCGATATTTATTTTTTGGCAAAGATTTGAAAGTTCAACATTTGTCAAGTCCTTACATCTAGCTTTCATTTGACATTACATAGTAAATCAGTGAGTTCAAATTGAAGAGCTAACCGCATTATTCGTACATCTGCTGAAAAAGGGTCGACGTACAGAGATGATGATGATGATGATTATTATTATTATTATTATTATTATTATTATTATTATTATTATTATTATAACAACAATAACACTTAACCTTTTAATGTTTCATCAGTAACATGTAGTATAATGCCGTTTTATGTTATACAACCGTTTTCCTCGTAATACTTGTGAACAAATCATACATTTAATATTCTCATTATAGTGACAGCAAAAAATGTGTCCTCCCATCCTACTTGGAACTTTAGTACATGGTTTCGAGAGAGACATATGCCACTCGTAGGTCAGAGACAAATACAAATGGAACGGAGTTTGACTCCAATGAGTGAGAGGGTGGGGGTTGGTGGAGGTTAGAAGCAAGCGAAATGCACAGCTATCACTGCGAGCCACAATGTCTCGCGAGTCACGTTCTCGCCACGGCTGTAGAACTACGACCATCCGGCCATCTTCTCGTCCAGCATGCGAGCGCATGGCCAGTAACGAGATTCGCCCAAGGGATCGCAGCAGTGTGGTGCAGCAGCACATGGCGGTGCAAAATCATGCGGCTATGAGTCAACTTCTCGCACCCTAATAAAAAGATACAAGTCTATTTCTTCCAACAACTGAAAGCTGCTATTACTCTTCTTAGTGTGCATACGTAATGTAATATCTCATTTCTCTATTTTCCAGTTGGTCGGGCCAAATTTCAGTGTCAAAGGGAAAGTAACTACTCTACATACATTACATACATGGTGGGAAATGGATCTGGTCGCTTCTGTGAAGACGAAGTGAGAGTAAGTGCAAATATGTAGAACATGAGAAAAGCATAGCTAACTCTACACTATGAAATCAGCACATGTTTACAATCAATATTTAGCTTTTTTTTTAATTACAGAAGACAATCTTCATACGTGTAGCTATTTTCCAAGTCACACAGTAAGTTTTGAAGCTACAGTGATTAGAATATATTACTCACATGCATAATAAGTTAATGGCATCCCCTTAAGAGCTCTTAAGACTCATAAATGATACATATGGAGGTAGAACTGAACCCCTGGCATGATATGGTGTGGTGGGCACCATGTTCTGAACGTCTGTTACCCCTTAAAATACTTAGGACAGTGGACTTGCCTTGGACCGGATGGATTGTCTGCGCAGACTAGAATAAAGACTGGTTCACAATAAACCGGGAGCGGAAACGACAACAAGAACGAGAACGGAAATAATGTTAAAATAAATGTATTTAAATGTGAGCATTTACAATATTTAATTGTGAATGATCGCATTTAAATACATTTATTTTAACAATATTTCCATTCTCGTTCTCGTTGTCGTTTCAGTTCCCGGTTTATTGTGAACCAGCATTAACTGTCTACGTGTTCAATTCATTGTATTAACAGAGTGAAAACATTCGCTGTGTGAACATGCCACCAGAACAAAAAATATATAAGGCAAATTATTGCACAGCCAAACACGCTAGGTAATTGCGAACGTACTCCAACCCATGAAAAGAGCAGCTACTCCAGGGACATCGATCAAGTCAGTTATGAAAACAGTAGCGAAAACAAATGGTGTTTCGTATATTTCGGTCAGCCGTACTAAAGATCAGATTCAGAAGATTGAGTCAGATGGGTCTTGTCATTTTCAACACTGCACAAAGGCCTACAAGGGCGTGGAAGACCACTTTAGACAAGTCTAAGAAGCATGTGTCCAGCGTACAGCAAATTATTTTCATTTATTAACAGGAAAATATAGGCAGATGCAAAAAGACTGCATATCAAATTATAATTTTCGATTACTTTCGAAGGAAATATAAACACGCTCCGGAAAATTCTCCACAGTCTAAGAATGGGTGGAAAAACACAAATTGACACAGGAAACTTGAAAGAACGTAATATCAAGGCTGAAATAATTTACTTTTTACGCAGTAATATAAGAGTGAGTCGCCTCTAATAATATACATGGACAATAATTATCTTCCACGTCACATACATCATCATACGGCTCTCTGCATGGCCTAACTGTTCCCGTTTTCAAAGGGAACAGAATTAATTATCCATCATGCTGGGAGAAAGCATGAGTTTGTGTCAAATGCCTATATCCGACTAGTGGAATAATGATATTCTCGTTAGTAAAAATACATTAAGTTAGCTTAGGAATATAGCTGTGATGTGTTATGTACTGTGTCAAAATAGACAATGTTCTGTAAGTATTGCTTCAATACATAACTTTAAGGTAAGACCAAATGATTTTTGGGTACATCTGTAGCGATAGTATTTCCAAAACAGCCGGTCACGTCACAGTCACGTGATTCCCTCCCCTCATTTTTTTACCCTACGCGCCGATCTGTGCTCAGAAATATTTGCTTGCCTGTAGGTTACGTAAATCACTATGTTTTTCTATCAGCCAAACGTGAAGTCTACATGCCACCAGATCCAACAGATGATGAGACTATGTTCGTAGGCGGCATTAGCTCTGGGATTAATTTTGATAAATATGACAACATTTAAGTTAGGGTAATTGGTGACAACGTTCCTAGTCCTGTAGATACATTTCAATGTGCAGGTCTCCATTCATTTGTCCTAAGTAATGTGAAGAAATCCGGATACATGAAACCTACGCCAGTTCAGAAACACGCCCTTCCAATCATCATGAATGACTACGATCATCATGGCTGCTGAGCACCTGTACCTTTATGAAGATGAAGTTTATAGAAGGGTAATATCGAATTTCATATGGTGTTGGAAAATTCCGAACTTGTTAGTAGCGATGAAAATTCAGATGTTAAAGAAGGAGAAAGAATGAAAAAGGGACATATACGTATGCCATGACATCCCACAGGAGTAGAAGAAGTCATCCCAGAACGAAAGGTTAAGTTCATCTAGCAGATAGGTCGTTGATGTCTGGTGACATTGTTAGATGTATAATGAAAGGAAAGAACAGACAACGAGGTTATTTATAGATATAAGAGTGACAGCCAGTTGCTGGAAAAAAAAGTGTTCACAGAATGTTAAAAAAAACACGACGGAAACACAAATGAAGTTTAATGTCGTTACGATGACAATAAAAATGACATAAATTGACAGGACACAGCCAGAAAACTTAATTTTTATAAATTATTAGTGAAAGAAGATTCTAAAGCAAAATAAAACTGCGGAAACTATATGCGAAGAATATTTTAAATATAAATAACGGAAAACTTAAAAAAGAAGTAATGGCATACGAATGAAAGTGAAAACGAAATATTGGGAGGTCGGTTAACCGAGATTACCCTCCTCTAAACAGGGCACGGGGGGTGTGCACTTGTCTTATTTATTTTAATCCCTGATTTCCTAAACGATAGCCTTGCGATCCTGAACTTTGAAGTCATAAGTGTAAAAAAAATTTCAGTCACCCTTCATATTAGTTCGAGACATAAAGTCGAATCTCGATAAATCGAAACTTGATAAATAGAAACACTCGCTAAGTCGAAGTTTTAGTCTGTGTCCTTCGCTACACAACAAAACCTTGCCAATTCGAAAAAAGAATAAATAAATAAATCGCATTTTTAGGAAAATTTCCAGGTGATATTGTGAAAATTTAATCTCTATAATTGGCATGCAAACATCCGTCCCTCTACAAATCGAATTTTCTCATGAAAACCTCTCTAAAACGAATTTAAGATAGACCGACCCTCTATAAATCGAATCTGCTCAGTCCTCTACTGTACACTTCGTCAAGGTCCCTTCCCTTCCACTCGTTTTGTTTTTACGTACTGGCCTTGAGTGAATAAAGTAGAACTGACTGTTACTGTTAAAATCAGGTTATTACCAGTCCTGTCATTGAGGCTATACAGAGCATATATCGTATGAGAACCTACAATTTTTTCATGAATCTCTTGGGGAAGAGAAAATTTTGTCCATACAGAGCTGTACGGCGTGTGGATGCCTAATTTTTTATACAGAGGTCTATATTTTGTACATGGAAATCAGTACTGATTTTAGACCATCTATTGCTGTTCTTAATATAATATCTTCTTTGATGTTCATAAACACAAAAGGTCACCTATACAGCGCTGGAATCCTGAAACGTAATTATAGAAAATAACGGTTGAAAAAACACGAAGTGCTGCAGATACATGCTCCAAGATTCATCAAGACAAGCGCGCAACTACTGTGAGAGCTTCATAGGATATTCTTTAAATCTTGCTTTACAATTGACAGGTAAATTAAAACAATTTCTTTACTACTTCTTTAATATGAAACGAACCATTAAATGACAATTGAAGGGATAGAGAGAAAACAAAATATATTTCAAGGGGAAAAAATAAGAGCTTAGCTGTTTGGTCAAGCAAATAATCATCATGACAGCACTGGTTGTTACTGAAGATTAAGTCTGGTTCAAGTTCGTAACTGATATCGATTCAAAACGGAAATACAAATCATTGCAGAAAAGTGGAAAGTGATTGACTAACATAAGTGAAGGAGTGAAGAACATCGCGACCGGATTTGGTAATCCAACCAGCACACTTTCAACAATCCTATAAAATGAAGCTCGCATTATGGAGCTACATCTATTGAAACAAATCGGAAAAGAAAAAGAGATGTTGAATTTTCCGACATTGAAGAATATTTGGTGAAATGGTTTCAGCATTTTGTTTACTTGGGTATTTAAAGAAGCTGTATCAACTGCTAGGTTATTTAGCGTCGATGGGATTGGTGATAGCGAGATGATATTTGACAAGATGAGGTCGAGGATGGGTCATAGATTACCTGATATTTGCCTTATAGTTGAGGAAAACCTCGGAAAAATCCAATCAGGTAATCAGCTCAAGCAGGGATAGAACCCGCGCCATAACACAACTCTGGATCACAGGCAAGTGTCTTAGCCGACTGAACTACGCCGGTGACCGTTTCATCATTGTGGAAACAACAATGTATACATAGTTGGTTCGATATTTAAGGAAAAGAATATTTGTGCGAGATCATGCGTATTTGCTTGGTTTCCGCACAAAACCAATCCGCGGAAAGTCTAAAATTCCTCATTCAGTATTCCCAACCTAACACACACAACAATTTCCCTCTTCTTACCGCTTAAGTGGCATATTGATTTTACTGCTTTAGGCTTTTAACATATTATTTTTAGAGACTTCAATATAGTAATAATTATAAATTGGAAACTTACCACTGCAATTTCACCTAAATTGCACTGTTAATTATTGTTTTTAAATATTTGCAAAAATTAAGTAAACTCTACAACTCCTCTAAAGTTACTGCATTCGTGATGCAAGTAACATTAAGGAAGCAGTGAAAAAATCAACAAGATTCCAGACTCATCATAGACTGGGGAAAAAAAAAGACAGACGTATATCACGGCCTGCTGGAGTATAGTAAACACAGAAAACATTCTAAAGCAACAATGTTGAAGATAGATATTTTTGTTTTGCAAATTTGCCGTCATTGAACAGAAACCAAGATGGAGACTTCATTGCAACTAATTAGAAATTCCTCTTTCAAGTATGTAATAAACGATCTTCGTACAAAATAATGTACGATACACGAGCGGTATGTTTTCTTTCAATTCTCGGAAATTAAAAAAGCTCAACTACGTTTCGCTTTTTCAAACTTTTCCACGAACATGAAAACTTCAACATACCGCTCTTGTAACGCATATTACTATTGCAAAATTATTGGGTCATAATAACTTCAGAGCTAGTACTGAATGGTTGGGGAAGAAAAAAATCGTTTTTGGAAAAGTTTTGTGTGGTGAAAGAATCTTCCGTTTCAGCTAAGCAGGCAAGAATAGCTGTTACCACGCTGCGATCTTATTCTGAAGCATCTAGCTGTGTTGCAGGCCATTGTAACAGTCGGAAACGAAATTGATATCTACTCAAACGCTTAAGAGTATGAAGCAAACTAAAATTACAGACCATTATAATCAAAATTGTTCCTTAAAAGCATTGTTAGACATCTGAAGTAAATTAAAATTGGACCTCGGTTATTCGAAACCTCGATAAATCGAAATATTTTTCCGTTGTCATGGAATTCGATTTATCGAGGTTCGACTATTATTATTAATACAGTATGTGTATGCAGTTCGCAGGTCTCACGGTGGAGCACCAGCAGATGGTACTCCTTGATGAAGAAGACGAGGACCTGCAGTTGTACGAGTCGGACGGCACGATTGGCCTGGGCTTTAATGCTGATTCCCTATTGGTTCCATTCTTGTCAGAAATCTACACATTCGTTCCTATCAGAGTGACGTACGCGCCCACACCTTTCATCCAGAATATTAGGCTGCAGGGCCTTGTGACACCTACCGTCTTTGCGTTCCACTTCACAAGGTAAGGCTCACGAGAAGACTGCAGAACGACCCTTGAAAGACTTGACTTGACGCAGTGGTATCAATAACTTCGAACGTGAATACGTCCAGTACTAGGATGCCATTTCAGAAAAACAACCGACACATTTTCAGGCGAGTTTTGTGGCGTTTATAATTTCTAAACTACATGATACATTCCAATTAAGTAAACGTAGATCGACAGACGAAATACCAATGTATCCAACGTTATCCTGAGTTGAAGAGGGTGACGGCAGCTCAGGATATGCGGGAGGGAAGAAGTTACACGAATCAGTAGGTCGCGCTGCAACCGAGTCAAGAATGCGAAGCGATAGAAAATTCACAGTGGTGTCAAACTATTCGTAAGGACCCAGGCTACAATTACAATTTAGCAACAATCTGCAGTGGATAAGTTAAATTTGAAAAATTCGCTAGCAGTGGCGGTTCCTCAGGGGAGGGAAGGGAGGAACCTCTTCCTCACATTTTTCTTCTTCTGAAAGTAAGTAAGAAATAAAATATGTGCCTTAAAATTCGGGGAAGATTCGATAATTTTTAAGTTCACAGCTATAAGTAAACCTTGGTTGATCGAGTTTTAAAGGACGCGCGCTCATGTGCTGTAGAAAACTGTGAGAGGGATGCGAGATTGTTTGTGTGGAGGAAAGCCAATCCCTTCCTCCTTTACTGCAGTTAACACAGACAACAGCGCACTAGCGGCCGGAGAAAGAAGCAGAGTTTTAAAGCAAGTAAATGAACGGATAGGGAGGAGATCCTCCTCTGAATCAACGCATGGGCGGGAAATAGAAACCGACTAGTCATGCAGCAAGCTCGCGACCGCTGCCATCTAACGATGCTGTATTCAGCCAGACTAACACATTTTGGAGGAGGCACAATAAAAACAGTTTTAACGCAAAATTATAAGACACCATATAATACTATTCATGATTTGAAACTTTCGAGGATATTTGAAAGTTAAAGTCGGGTTTGTATAAAACAAAGAGGAAGTAGTTCTACGTTAGTTTCGTAGATCATTTTGGCCACTGAAATTCACTTCCATTCATTGTCTACTAAACAGGACAACATCCAAGTTGTCAGTTTTGTACAAATATATTTGAAATTGAAAGTACTCCAAACTACATTATTTTTAACATAAAAAATTAATCGGCCAAGGGCAGCTTTGAAAAATAATGGTAGTATGACTTTACAAGAACTGACATTCTTCAAAAGCATGTGATATTGAACATGTAAAATGTACATGTGGCAACACAGACCACGTGGGAGGGTGCAGTGTTCTCGCTTTCCTAACAGATTATTTTTCATTCCCACTTCCGTAAAACGGTTCTGGTTACGTGTTAGTAGCTGGTCTCTTCCAACACGTGTGATGCTGTAGTGTACGCGAAAATGCTGCGAGGTTTGAATTTCCTTGTAACGGTTAATTTATGCAATCACTCAATAATGAATGGAAGTGAAAATGTATTATATTTTGGACAATTATTTAGGAAACTCAGTTTACAAGAACAGATTATTGCTAAACAATAGGGAAGCCAACCCGAACGCTATCTGGTCTTACATGTATGCATGTAGGCTAATTTGTAGCATGTTTCATTCAAGAAGGTGTCATTTTGTGCATTTAACTTCTTTCCTCCACTTAAGAAATATGCGGGAGCCGCCACTGTTCGCTAGTGAATTTGAGTGAACAGAGAAAATTAAATGTCGAGGCATATGCAGTGCAAATGGAAGTGGGTGTATAAGCAACGGGTAGCAAACGATTGAGCACGATGGTTGCTATAGCAACCGACATGTTTACTCTCAATGCACACAAGACGGCTACTCCCCAGAGTCCCAGCACAGCGAAGATATACCAGGTTTCCTGGGTATCTAGAAAGAAGAGATGTTGATTTTCACCGTTGACACTTCAACCTTAATAGCAATTCTATCAGCGACGTATTCACGCATAAAACTTGCGGCTGTCCCACCGATACAGCATAAACCCATTATTTTTATTTTGTATTTTTTTTACAAGAGAGACTGAACATTTTTGGAAAGTACGACAACATTCTTTCATTCAAAGTGTTCTGCCCAAGGGCAGGTCTTTCTCTGTAAACCCAGCATTCTCCAGTCTTTCCTATTTTCTGCTTTTCTCTTAGTCTCTGCATATGATCCATGTATCTTAATGCCGTCTATTGTCTGATATCTTCTTCTGCCCCGAACTCTTCTCCCGTTTACAATCATTTCCAGTGCATCCTTCAGAAGGCAGTTTTCTTCTCAACCAGCGACTCAACCAATATCTTTTCCTCTTCCCGATCAGTTTCAGCATCATTCTTTCTTCACCCACTTTTCCCAACACAGCTTCGTTTCTTATTATGTCTGTCCACTTCACACGCTCCATCCTTCTCCATATCCATATTTAAAATATTTCTAGTCGCTTGTCTTCACTTCGCCGTAATGTTCATGTTTCTGCCCCATACAATGCTACACTCCACACAAAGCATTTCACTGGTCTCTTCCTTACAATTGACTTTAATTCAATGCCCAAGTAATAATAAGTAAAAATGTTTAACATTTGAAATCGAAATACATGGTCTATAAAACTTCTATATTATTACCTTTGTATCTTTCAGAGATGGAGGAGAGTTCACGCTCGGGGGTTCGGACCCAGCCCACTACCAGGGGAATCTCGCTTATGCAGACGTTATTCCATTCCAGACATCCTGGAGCGTTCGACTTGAAGGGTCAGTTGGGAAAAATTATAGAGCCTTTCATCAAATAATATACATTATTAATATATAATCTATAAAAGGTAAAAAAAAAGGTAAAGGTATCCCCGTAACATGCCATGAAAGCACTTGGGGGGCATGGAGGTAGAGCCCCATGCTTTCCATGACCTCGGCACTAGAATGAGGTGGTGTGGTCGGCACCACGCTCTGACCGCCTTTTACCCCCGGGAAAGACCCGGTACTCAATTTTATAGGAGGCTGAGTGAACCTCGGGGCCGTTCTGAAAGTTTGGCAACGAGAAAAAAATCCTGTCATCACCTGGGATCGAACCCCGGACCTTCCAGTCCGTAGCCAGCTGCTCTACCAACTGAGCTACCCGGATATAATCTATACTAATAATAAATCTGTAGCCGAAATTTTTCTGGTAATTTTCGATTTTCCAAAAATAATTGGTCCTAACATATATAATTACCACCCTGAAACCGAAAATCGCATTTTTGAAATTTTTGTTTGTATGTCTGTCTGTATGTTTGTTACCTTTTCACGCGATAATGGCTGAACCGATTTATATGAAAATTGGAATATAAATTAAGTTCGTTGTAACTTAGATTTTAGGCTATATGGCATTCAAAATAATTTATTTAAAAGGGGGGTTATAAGGGGACCTGAATTAAATAAATCGAAATATCTCGCTTATTATTGATTTTTGTGCAAAATGTTACATAACAAATGTTTCTTTAAAAATGATTTTCGATAAATTTTATTCTTTACAAAATTTTGATAGGACTGATATTTAATGAGATAAATGAGTTTTAAAATTAAAATAACGCCATCTAAGACGGTACAATGAATTAAAAACAAATGACTTCGTCTATAAGGGGCCTTGGACAACAACAATCGAAACAGGGGCCTTGGACATCAACAATCGAAAGCTATTAAACATAGCCTACAGAGAATGTTTCTGTGTTTGTATGAAGTAATATCAGAAGCTAAATTAACCGATTTGTGTAATTAATTATTATTTCACCATTGGAAAGTGTAGTTTCTCTAGATGGACATAATGCTATAATGTTATTACAGTAACGTCTGAGTAAATCGAGGACAGGTAAGATTAAAATAGCTTCTTATGCACAGAAAATTTGATAGGCTATTTTGTACATTCGTTTTCTGTATTTCTTAAAATAATATTTATGTACACTCATTTTAATCTCAGAGAATTAACGAACAACGAGAGTGTATTGATTTATGACGCAGTAATAGTACGTTAGCTTAACAATCCATTATTTTATAATTCAAATTTTAACTATGCTCAATTGAATCGTGTTAAAATACATAAAATATATATGCAATAAATGCAATGCAAAAAAATTGGGTAATGAGAGAAGCAGATTATCTTGCGCTGGAGCAAACGTCCTATTTTAATTATGTATTTATTTCTAACAGGTGCAGGGGAGCACACGGGTACGGCTAGTAATATATCTAGTGGGTCAGCTGAGAAAAATCGACAGGTAGCATAACTTTACAATGCTGCATATCTATGTAGAATTATTATAACAATGTGCAATCACTAGCTTTGCTATGATGCATAACCAACAGCCTATGTCAATGAGTTTTTCTCCAGTTAGAACGTGATTTACAAGCCTTCTTTCTTATTTAAAATGAGCTAGTTTCATAGTTTTTTTACTAAATTCTGGATTGTTGAATCAGATGGTTGTTCAAAGCCAGGATATTTCCGAAGCAATATAGCACGTTATTATTTTTTTTTTCAATTTCTTCGTGATATGTGTATCATAAACGAAGATTCATTGTTCTAAGGTGTACGGAATTGCCACGAACTAAACTGAAATACATTGAAAGTAAGTCAGTTGTATACTAATGCTCTAACTTCAGCCTCTGTTATCTGCTCATATTATGCAATATAAATCCTTTCTACGCTCAATCCAGAGGAAATGTACACGCTATTCCTCGACAGTTTAGCTTCGATCTACAACATTAAAGGGTCGACGGCATTTTCAAGTGTGACTTTTACCTGGTAATTTTGGGACGTATTGAAATTTGTGTGGATTCATCAAAGACATTACGTATTTAAAGTGAGTTCTTTATACTACGCATTTATAAAAATTCCTTTTCAGCTTCTTAAACTAAAACCACTTGCATTAAAGCAACATAATATCCCTTTGTCTTACAGATTCCACATCGGATCCATCGACGCGGGCAACTGCGGCAATAAGCACTGCTCTGTTGTGATAGATTCGGGCTCGGCCTTCATCTCAGTGCCGGACTCTTTCGACAACACCGTATTTCTCACTCTCAACTCGATGGTGAGACCAGTATAACTTTTAGAGGCAACGTAATTCACAAGATCTCTTTCGCATATAATTCATTACTTATATTTTAAACTCATTTGAAGAGCTATTATGTTAGTTTATTACTTTCTGAACGCGGTCTAAAACTATATGAAGCAAATACAACTTAGATCTGCGAAAGAGTGGGGTAATCACACGCAAGTAACTTCCTATTGTTATAAATTCCTGCTGCTATGGATTGTGAGTGCTTGAATCATGGTGCATAAATTTAGTACAAAACAAAGAGTTTTCATTCGTTGCGGCTTATAAAAACGAATCACATAAGTTAACTCAGTGTCATGGAGCAATTCGAAACGTTTTCTTGGGGGTTGATCCGTCAAAGACGTATAGTTCATACAAATTCAAAATAAATTGTAGAAATGGTATTGGATGAGAAAACATCGAAGATATTACGTTTTAATAGAGGGAAAACTTGACCATATCTGTGCTGGGTTACAACGTTCTTCACGAAAGTTTCTAAGTTAGCGCAGTAAGCAGGAGTCAGCTATGGTTCAGCACACAAAGCAACAAAATTATTAAAATTTCATTCATACGAAACTATAGAAGTGCAAGCTTTAGAGGACAGGGACCTAAAGAGGAAAGTTCAGTTTTTCACCTCGTTTCTTCAGCAATGTAATTAGTATATTTTTCTCAGTGACGAGACGTGCTTCCACGTGCATGGCGTAGTGAACAGTCAAAATAATTGGCATTGGTCGACACAAAATCCAAAAATTATACATCAAAGTCCGCTACAAGATACTAAGGTCGGAGTATGACTATAATAATTGGCCCTCTTTCTTCCCCTTTCGAAACAATTAATGCTGTCCCGTATGTATCCGTATTTTGGAACAGTATTTTGCTGAGTTGACTGAAGAAGAACGAATACATGCTGTGTTTTAGGGGAATAGAATGGAATGGAATTGAATGGAATTTAACTGAGGGGGGCATGGATGGCCCAGCACTGCGACCTATGGAGATCTATTGCACTAACCCTCGATATAGAATGAGTTGCATGCCACAGATCCCCTATGCGCACCGCCCTAACCACATGACTCCCTTAACGACCGGTCCCTACAGCCGGCAGAATCCATATACCATTCCTGCGTCGCCAAATTCCCACAAGACAGGGGGGTCTTGGTCCGAGGCGAAACTCCTCCCCCGAGTAGGTCCCCCTCGAGTGCCATTGCAGAAGCCATAAAATATCGCTGAACTACCTTCCACGGAGGCCGGTCGAGAGAGTCAACAGCTTCGGGAGGCCGCCGGTAGAGTGATCTGAAAAACCAGAAACGGGATGATGAGGAAAGGATGAGGAGGGAGGAAAGGAAGTGGCGAAGATGAGTGGGGTTCCAATCGCCTGATAAAGTTACCGAAACAAAGTTACAGCTGATACAGCTCGGACTTCATTGCGTGACAAATTAATCAATGCAGGGTTGTGGCTCGCTCGATTCCCGGATCTAAAATCCTGCGATTTTTATTTGTGAAATGTTGGGCACGTTCACAATTATCATTTGCAAAATAATGGTACTAAGTTGGTCATGTTCATTCATCCGATTTATCTCGATGCACAAGAATGTGTGTGCGTGGCGACAGTCCGCGCAGGGACTGGAGTGTCGGCAGGCGAGCGGTGTGTGCCTGCGGTCACGGCGCCACTAAAAGCGATCCCGGGTAAAATGACGGCTCTGAAGTTTCTTAGGACGATGTGAATGATGTATCACATAAAATGAGAAACATTTCCAGCAGCTACCGTGAGATGGGTGAGTACCCCTACTGAGTATTAATATAACACAATAAATGAAGCGCCGTGAGTTTGCGGATGCAAGCAGAAGTGTAGAGGGGGATCTGCCATTGATCGGCAGACAGAAACACCGGGAACGTCCACTGGGACTCACTCCATCACATTATTATAATTCATTACACCGGGTGTAAGTTAAATAAAATAGCCTTGCAGATTTCCAGAGCTAATAGCTCATGTTGTGTGTAACAAAAAACTATAATATCATATTGGTGGAAAGTTCGTTTTTTTTTTTTTTTTCAGAAAAAAAATGTTTTTCCCAAATGTTTAACAATCTCTTATTCGGTAACTATTTCAAGTAGGATCGTGATTTTTGTCCATATTTATAGAAAATCTAATAAAGAATAATTTATCCCTCTGGCGTATTTCAATAACGTGCACGGTTTTCGTGTAAATTTAATTTTAAAAACCCTAAATTCAAATCATTGCACCAAGCGAACGCTGGCGACGTCTTGACAGCTTGGCAGTTTACGTACGGAGACTCACCGAGTTCGTTGCCCTCTTACATCTGTATACGAGTAGAATGTTTCAGCGACAATGTGCCGGACTGCTGAAACTTCAAATTTAATTTTCCAATTAACCATGCACTTAATCACAAAACGTAATATAGGTTTTCTATTCATTTACGTGTATCCTATCGTCCTTTTCAATCTGCAAGGTTATTTCACTTCCACCCTGTATGTATCAATATCAGCAAGGAGAACAGAGATATTGTGATTATTTATCTCTCCTAGCATCTCGTCTTCCAAGTATTTCTTTACCTTAGATTCAACTGTTCTTAAACCCGAAGTTTCTTAACATACAAATAATAATTATTATTTACATGGAAGACTGCTGTTTCAAGGGATCTTTGAATTGCTTATAGTAGATGTTCGTTGAAATTTATGGTATACAGCCTGGAATTTGCGCTCCCTCATTGTTCTCTCTCATAAAAGAAGCCGGATTGATACTTTTATGATTTACTAAGAATAAATAAACTGAACTTCTTTGTCATTCTGCTTTATTTCAAGGTGCCTCACTTGGGAATTGGGACTTTCGGCAAAAGTAATTCGACTGGCGTGAGATTCTACGTAAGTGCAAATTCAATATGAAGGTATAACATATTATTCTGTACACTTAGGAATGAACATAGAACACCTCTATGTAGATATCTATACTAGGTATTTTTTGGGCCAAAGGTTTCAATTCAATTATGTCCCTTTTTTGCAGGTACGAGAGAATGAAATACGCTTTTTAAAACCCATTCATATTTCTATAGCAGGCAGCAATTTTACGCTACAGCCCGAAGACTACACAGTAAGTATTAGAAATATCAATAATTCTGTGAATATACTACGTATACTTACAATTAAATTAGGGAAAAGACCTTGGGGAGGCCGAGACGTAGATGGGAAGATAATATTAAAATGGATTTGAGGGAGGTGGGATATGATGGTAGAGAATGGATTAATCTTGCTCAGGATAGGGACCAATGGCGGGCAATGAACCTCCGGGTTCCTTAAAAGCCAGTAAGTAATAATAATAATAATAATAATAATAATAATAATAATAATAATAATAATAACAACAGTTAAATCAATGGTCGTCAGAAATCGCTGAAATGGGTAGAGTGCATGGAGGGTAAGGAAATATGCTCGTCGTGCACAAGGGATAGAGAGAGAGCATACCCGCAAGCAGTCACGAATGCACGCTAGGGCAGTGTCTTGTCCGCTGGTAAGAGACGCTAGCCCGAGGGTGCAGTGTTCTGACGACCGCTGAGTTAAATATTTCCTCCGATACGACTCAGAAGATAGTGCGTGCGGTTCCCAACCACACGGTCTGCAATTGAATTCCCGACGTAGCATCTTTACTCCACGGTACTGGAAGTTAGTCCTTTGCCTTGTACTTGTCCTTTGGGTCTTCACGATGGTTCTTTATTGTTCTTGCTACAGAACAGAGAAATCCATCTTGTGAGAGAGTTTAGTGTGTGTTCAAAGAAAGCCCACAACATCTAGATGATGCTGTAGTGCCTCCAATGAAAGAAGGAAATAGTGAAACGTTAATATATAAGGGAAAACTGAATAAAAAGAGGATCTGGTGATTCTATTGAAAGTCAAATGTTGACAACAAGAGTCGTAACACCTCGGCCGAATACAATTATTATTATAACGCATTCACCTTGCTTGGTTTTGTCTCTAAAAATATTGTTAGCCCTTTCACTTCTTATTCTCCTTTCATTTCATTCACATCTCCTTCAATATTTATTTTAATTCTTTCAACTCACATACATTAATTCACTCAACAATAAAATTCTCTTCATTCATTTTTTTCTCTCCTCTCCATTGTATCATTTTCTCTTCTCATTATTCTATTTTATCCTCTTCATTCTTGCATTTTCTATTCTATTTTCACCTATTACTCCCTCTTATCTTATTTAATTCTTTATTTATTTCTTTACTTATGTCTTTATTTATTTCTTTACTTATTTCTTTACTTATTTCTTTATTTATTTCTTTACTTATTTCTTTATTTATTTCTTTATTTATTTATTTCTTTACTTATTTCTTCATTTATTTCTTTACTTACTTCTTTATTTCTTTATCTATTTCTTTACTTATTTCTTTACTTATTTCTTTAATTATATATTTATTTCTTTATTTATTTATTCACTTATTCACTTACTTACTCACTTACTCACTCACTTATCCACTTACTCACTTACTCAATTATTTATTCATTCATTCATTTATTTATTTATTTACTTATTTATTTACTTGCTTACTTAATCTGACAGGATTAAGGTCATAAGGCCTTCTCTTCCATCCTACCAGATAACACATATACGAGTAAATACGAAAAATGAATATAAACGCTGATGAAAACAATACAAATTAAATTGAAGACCTATAGAGGGTCAACAGGGCCAAAAGAACACTATAGAGCTCTCATCGAGCTAATATAAGAAAAAAAAATGATTTTATCTGCTCCACTTTTATCCATTTATTGTCTCTTTTTCTTTATTGTTTCAAATTCTCTTCTATTTTCAATAACCTATTGTATGTTCCCTCTTTTTCTATATTTATTCTCTGACATCATCCTCTTTATCATTTATTATCTTCTCTTTACGTTCATTTATCCTATATTCTTCTTTTTATATTAATTTATCCCCTGTTCTCTTCTCATTCATTTATCCTCTCTTTTTCTCCTTTCATTAAGTTATTTTCTCCTTAAATTTTCTCATCTTTTCGTTTATTGCTTCTCTTCTTTGCTATCATCTATTCTCTCATCTCCACTTTCCTATCATTCATTTTATTTTCTCTTTTCTTTCTTTTATTCTCTATACTCTTCATTCTTGCATTTTCTTTCCTATTCTTTTCACTTACTGTCTGTTCTTTTTCGTTCATTTATTCTGTTCTTCTGCATTCATTCATTTATTCTCTGTTCCTCCGTATTCGTTTATTTATTCTTTTCCTCTTTTCGCTAATTTATTTTCTTTTTCTTTTCTCGTTCATTTATTCCCTTTTCTCCTCTTTTTATTAAATTACTCTCTCCTCTTTTTTATTCATTTATTCTCTTATCTTTTCTTTCATTTATTCGCTCTCCTCCACTTCTCATTCATTTTTATTTGTATACTTATTTATTCTCTATTCCCTTTCATTCGTTTATTCTGCCCTCTCTTTTCATTTGTTTATTCTCTCTTTTCCCTTTTCATTTATTCTCTTCTCTTTTTATTCACTTATTCTCACTTTTTCCTATTCATACTCGTACATGTATTCTCTTATCTTTTTATTCACTTATTCTCACTTTTTCCTATTCATACTCGTACATTTATTCTCTTCTCTTTTTATTCACTTATTCTCACTTTTTCCTATTCATACTCGTACATGTATTCTCTTATCTTTTTATTCACTTATTCTCACTTTTTCCTGTTCATATTCGTACATTTATTCTCTTCTCTTTTTATTAACTTATTCTCACTTTTTCCTATTCATACTCGTACATTTATTCTCTTCTCTTTTTATTCACTTATTCTCACTTTTTCCTATTCATACTCATACATTTATTCTCTTCTCTTTTTATTCACTTATTCTCACTTTTTCCTATTCATACTCGTATATTTATTGTCTTCTCTTTTCGTTCATTTATTCTCTCTTCTCTTTTCATTCATTTCTACTCTATTCTCGTCTTTTCAATGTTTTCTTTTCTCTTTCTTCTTATTCATTTATTTCTTCTTATCCTGTCATCATTTGTACATTATTTATCACTTCTCATTCGTTTGTATTTTAATGTCTTCATATCAACCGTTTTATTCTCCCCTTTCATTAATTTATTCTCTCTTCTTCTGGTTTCTATTCATTTATTCTCTTCTCTTTTCATTCATTTATATTCTATTATCCACTTTTCAATCATTTACACTTCTCTTTTTTCATTTGTAACTTTTCCTCCTTCTTGCACTTCTATCTTACTTCATTTGTCTCTTTCGCTAATGCTTCATTTTCTTTCCATCTTCTTTTATCTACATCCTTTGTTTTTTCCTTTTCTCTGTCAGGTCATTTCTCATTTATAACTTTATTCTAGGTAAGAGTTTTCCACCTCTTTCTCTTTTTCTTGTTTGCTACTTATTCGCACCTCCATCTATCTTATTTCCATCCTTAATTTCTTTCTTCTTTGTAAATGTTTTTATTTTGAATACAATTGCATGTACCTGTTCACTCAAAAGTGACTTCAATTACAACTGCTTTGTTCCAGTCTCCAGCGAATATACCTGACAAAGAAGACCTCTACCAAATCGAAATAGCAATGTACCCGGCGCAGTCCTGGATTCTGGGTAAGACCTTCATGCGTAAGGTGTTCACAGAGTTCGACGTCGACAGGAGCCGAATAGGATTCGCGCCGTCCAAATGACAGCTACCCAATACAGCTTAATGAAATTATGTAGTGCCAATTTTTATAAAATCTTTCTCATCATTTTTCCGTAACTTCCTCATCTCTTTGAAGTAATCGAATAAAATGTTATGCAAACAAGAAATGTATTATTCCCATTTACAGTCATTTATTGCTAGTAAAAGGAATTTTTTTAATCTAAATATTTATGCAACCTGCTCAAAGAGTATTTCAAAATTAAGGGTACTTGAACTTTATAATATTTCCGCCTCTTCTCCAGTTATTTCAACCCAAAACAATTGCTTCTGCATCAACAAATGTAGTTTACCGAAGTAGAAAATATTACGTTTATATTCGACTTACATAGGAAAAAATGAAAGGATTGTAAAACGAAAACTGCACTCACGTCATTGGATTTCGATCGTCATGGCAATGCTGAAGTCATATCCCAGTGACGTCGTGCGCGGGCAGCAAGCGCTAAGTATGGAAAGAGGAAGGGTTGTGTATATGAATAAGCAACCTGTTGGATTAAGAAAACAGTGGTGCACAAACTTCAAACGGAACGTGAAATTTTATGTCGTTATTTTTATTAGGCTTCTTTCTGTTTAATATTATCTATATTGTCTGTAAAACAAAAGTACTAACACTGATTTCTTAATATTGCACTTGTGTTTTAAATCTTAATAACATAATAGAGAGTTAAGAAGGAATATTCACTTAAATTCCATAGCAGTATAATATTATACTGTATTAAGTGGATGAAACATATCATTCATAAAGGAAGTGATATTCCAAAGAAAGAGATTGAGTGTGACATGATAAGTTGGAATTTGTATTGATGGTATCTTTAGCCTTACAAAAGTAATCAATAAACTAATCAAAACAATATTATGGTACAAAGCAAAGTTACCTAGGTATTGTATCTGTTTTAAGTGTAACTAATATTACATAACAAAACTCTTATCGCATTATGCTTTTAAGATGATATTTGTGAGCAACTTCCTATCATCAGAATATTAAATTATTTTCTCTAAATCTGCTGAAGCTATAGAGCTGACATTTTTACAACACATGGGCACGTATCTTTTGCTTATGATGTAACAATAGTTGCTTTGTTAATTCATTTCCTTACAAACAATTTCAATGCGAATATTTTCAAAATTTTCAATACACTATCTTCAGTAATACGTATAGCCTATACGGTATATTAGATTTACGAAAACATTCTGTAAGGCTACTAAATAAATAGGCCTATACCTGAAAATTTCACTTTTCTATACGAAAAGTTGAGAAAATATTTCTTTTGAATAAAAAAAATCAAACTTGTGAAAAATGAGCATTAAAATTAAAACTTACAATCTTATAATGCACTTATACTTCTCAGGCAAATCTAAAAATTAACATGGATACAGTTTTAATAAGTTCTTTTCCCTTTATCTATTGAATGAGTGCTGGCCATCCCTGAATATAGCTCTACCAAGCGGCATATACCACCTCTTTCGTCTGTCTCTTTCCTTTCCTCTGTAAAGCGCTCAGGCTCTCCTGGGCTCTAAAGCGCGTGCTTGCTCCTGTGGGCATCAATTGACATGCCTGTATATCCGATAAACTCAACAAGGTGAAAGAATCCGTTTCTATACACAACGGAAGACCGCTTATATAGGCTTACATAACCTACTTGAAAAGTAATATCAATATGATCTCTTTCCCATTGCAAAAGAGAACGTAGCTTAATCTCTCTTTCTCCCCATTACAGATCATACCGTTATGTGAAAATTGATGATGATGATGATGATGATGATGATGATGATGATGATGATGATGATGATGATGATGATGATGATGATGATGATGATGATGATGATCAAGCCTAGGGAGTTCAGCAGTTTAAAGACAGGTTAATAATACACAAAGTATGTATTGCTGGTTGTGTTTGTAAAGAAACGTCCTCCACCTAGTCCCGAAAGACTACCCATTCGACTTCATACTAGTGATCGATTGTCTGGTAGTTGATAGCTAGCATTGCAAGAGTACAGGCGAGTACAAGTCTACTGTGCACAATTACTATGCTGAAAGTTTCACTGAAAAAAGAAGATAAATTAAAGTAACTTGTGGAACTATACGGAAGTAAGTACTTTTGTACAGATAATATTAATATGAAATGTAACGTGTGCCACACTGTAATAAGGGGCGAGAGTTCCAATTACATAGAACAGCATATCAAAACTCGAGACATGAAGCTCATTTACAATTATTCATACGCAACGAGAAGGAAACAAGCTCGCCTTGTTTAAAATTCTGATAGACACAATGATTTTTTCCAGGATATGTGAAATGATGGTGAGCCCCAACATTCCTTTCAACAAGTTGGAAAACCCCCACTTCAAGAATTTTATAGAGAAGTGTACAGGTAGAATTGCCCTATCTGAAACAACTCTACGTAAAGGATATTTAATGTCATGTTACGAAAATGTTCTGCATAGCATTCGAGAAGAAATATCTGATAACATTTGGGTTTCTGTAGATGAAACCAGTTATAGTAAATGTTGTTGTTGGCATACTCAATCCACATAACACGGGGAAAAGGTTATTCCTGTACTATTTTGCAGTTCACTTTGTCAAACGTAACGTAATCCTTTTGTTTTAGGATAAATTTATTTTTGTCGTAGTCTGTAGTAAAACACCCGTGTACGTATCGAATACTCACTGTGTGTAACGAGCGTCAGGGTTCAATAAACCTCCTTTCATACTTAACCTGTAAGCATTGTTTACCTGCTGAAGTCCCGGGCTTTGATGGTGATGATGATGATGATGATGATGATGATGATGATGATGATGATGATGATGATGATGATGATGATGATGATGATGATGATGATGATGATGATGATGATGACGATGCTGCGTAACAATATACCAATTATGCATTTTAATTCCATGAAATTTGTTGGAATTGTTTGGAGGAAAAGACACGCTGATGAAATTGCCAGTTAATAAAGGTAAAGGACTTCCAGACTGATGCCACGCACGCCCTACCCACGAAGGCCGAATTCAGAGGAAAAGAGTAGTTCGATCGTGTCAGCTAACAAGTATTTCACACCTCGCAACATGCAAACAAACTGCCTTCCTCTGGCACCCACGTCCACAAGTCTACGCAAATATTTTCTTCGAGACTATTGAGCAACCTATCCACTGTGTTCGCTGTGGTACAGACACTTCGGCAGGATGACTCCATCAGGGCTGATTGCGTTACTCCTGCTTATTGCGGCCGCCAACGGATTGTTAAGGTGAGGACAACATACAACAAGTTCAAAGTCACATCAAGTCTTGAGTTTTTCCTATAGATATAAACTTATTCCTAAATTCCCATTGAACCATGTTTCAGAAACTTTATAAATATATATTACAGACATTATCTTTTATCTCTTTTTTACATTTTGAACAATAAGTAAGTAATTCAGTTCTGGTCTTATCACTTATCATATACGATTTTCATAATTTCATACTATAATCTAATCGTTATTATTCTCATTGAAGGACACGTAAGATGAAACATTTCCGAGGCTACAGAAATATAATCTGACACTTTCTCGAAAGTGTAAGTTCCTAAGGGTACACATCAGAGTGCTGCATTGGAGTTAAATCGCTCGCTTGAACTCGGTCGAGTGTCGCACCCTCGAGTGAGATACGATCGGTCGTGATACGCCCGTAATAAATAGAAGCACAGTACAAGGTCATCTCACCGACATGTCTTATCTTGTATGGAAGGCGATAGATAAGATACACATATGTTTTGCTCACACGGTAAAAATAAGGCTTTATTTTCTGCGTTTATGACAAACGTTTAATGGAAGTCAATGGAACGTACCAAAACAGGAACGCGAAGTTATAATTAAAATAGTATGAAAAACTTCGATATACAGTTATCATTGCTAATTAATAATTATTCAATATTTGATTTACAACATATATAATATGATAGGTCCATACGTAGTGTTCCGCCTATATACTGCGACAATGTAGAAACGTTTTACAAAATATTATTGATATAGCAGTAGATTAATAACAATATTAGTACAGAGATAACGTCACAGAAAATATAATAAAACGAATAATCATGCTGCACAACTGTTACAGACGCAAAGATTGATACACTAATTATTATTATTATTATTATTATTATTATTATTATTATTATTATTATTATTATTATTATTATTATTACTAGAAAACTTGACACGGTTCTTGCATTATCGTGATTGTGTTCTCCGTTTATAATAATTACATTTATATCCAATAACATCTATCAGATGTGGAAAAAACAAAATCACTCCTGTGTGGAAAAATAAAAAAAAACATTTACCTACAACATTTATATTACATTTTAAAGCAAGTTTTGTAGTTGTATTATGGAGAGGTTAGTTAAACACTGCCAAGTTTTGAAATGATAAACACCTATGATGTTACTACACAGTTCATCACTGTAACAAGAACGAATGTCTAACGCTCAGCTTATACCGTTCGAGATTTATCGTTCGTGACAATTTTACCCATCATGCATGTGCGCTACCTATCGGATTATGCTATGAACTACTTGGCGCTCGAGCGAAAACGTCCGATGCAGACCTCTGGTACACACAGATGAAATTTTGTCATTCTTGGTAAAGAAAAGTACGATTTCCCGTTTTTATCCTTAAAAAATTGCTTAACGTATGAAATAGCCCCCACCAATTTTCATGTACATAGAGCTTTCCAAACACCTGTTTATACTCTACTGCATTAAATAAATTGTTTTTTTTTTTTTTCTGATTAACTGGATTGGAAACCCTTGAGAGTAAGTTGTATTTCTGAGAGTCCGACAGGTGTGTAGACAAAATTTCATACAAAAACTTGTATATTTGTGACAACAGTAGTGATTTTTCAAAATTCCATTTAAATTTACAAAAATGTTAACAACGCATGCATTTCTTAACCAAATTAGATTAAATTTTGTACAGATTACTCATATGCAGTGTGATTACTGTAGGCTACACATTTTCACATCTCTAGTTTGAATACTTACTTACTTACTGGCTTTTAAGAAACCCGGAGGTTCATTGCCGCCCTCACATAAGCCCGCCATTGGCCCCTATCCTGAGCAAGATTAATCCAGTCTCTACCATCATATCCCACCTCCCTCAAATCCTAGTTTGAATAGTTTATAAAACTGAAATTTCATCTGAGTGTATCCTTAACGGTCCACACCTGTGGAGTAACGGTCAGCGCGTATGGCCGCGAAACCAGGTGGCCCGGGTTCGAATCCCGGTCGGGGAAAGTTACCTGGTTGAGGGTTTTCCGGGGTTTTCCCTCAACCCAATACGAGCAAATGCTCGGTGACTTTCGGTGCTGGACCCCGGACTCATTTCACCGGCATTATCACCTTCATTTCATTCAGACGCTAAATAACCTAGATGTTGATACAACGTCGTAAAATAACCCAATAAAATAAAAAAATGTATCCTTAACATTGTTGATAACGTAGAATGTCATTTTGACACGCCTTCTTTCCGTCTATAAAGAGTAAAAAAGAAATTGAAATCAGGCTTGCTTTCTCCCTCATTTTGAACAATATTATTTTTTTAATCTCAAAGCGAGTATCATTCATAGCTCTTAAAATATTCAATATGTCATCTTATCTTCTGCGACAGACCGGTCATTTGTCAGAGAAGTATTACAACTGGTTGACTATGCTTCCATATATCGAGAGGAAAGAGCATTAAGAGGCAAAATGCTCAAGAGTGGAACAAAAATCTAACAAAAAGTGTAGGTATTGAAATTCCTGCAAAGTATTTTGCTTACTCAATCAGCTATGCGTTGTTTCTGTGTCCTTGCTGCTTTAGATGAGGTTATGTAGAAAAAAATTGTTCACAAAACCTATAAGAAAGAGTACAATGGATACACGGGGATATTAAAAAATCACGGATGATTTCGAAATTCTCTAATTGTTTATTAAGAAGTAAATTTATAGAAATAGCAATGCAGTTTTATTTACAAATTTATCCAGGTATAATCCAAATTATAAGAATACTTCACAAAGTTGAGTAGCTCATCTCGCAATTTGATTGACACTGCAAGTTCAATATTCTGAATTTTGTCTCATTTTCGTGGAGTTCTTGTAAAGCCATCGCAATAGTCACATTGTTTTCTATCGACTTTGGTCCATGACAACCTTTTTTATCTGTTGTGGAACCGGTCTCCTCAAGTTCTTTACAAGCTTCCGTAAATCCTAGGATTTCTTAATCTTCCCACCAGTACGCTGGAATAATCCCTATTACATTCACAGTAACACTGAATAATTCCAATTTGTATTTGCAGAATTAAAACCATTATTTTCTGGTAGAAATTTACAAAAAGCACACACACATTAACTCACTCAAGAATAGCTTAAATTACTATTTATTTAATTTGCCATAACAGCAATAGTGAAACAATTGAAACAAAAGTCCATGTGGAAATAAAACCTTCTATTTTATGGACAAAACTATGTGTAGCCTATTATTTTTCTATGAACTTACTTTTCAAAAAAGTTAGAGAACTTTCGTATTTTTCCTGCCTTTTGAATAACTTTATAATACAGGGTGAACAGTATAGGGCAGAACAGGTTTCACGACTGACCGGCCGGCTATACGCGCGGAGGTGGGGGACTCAAGGCCGAGCGAGGCTTCTGTTCTGCTCTATACTGTTCATCCAGTATATCGGTTGATAAGTGCTGGTCCGTTACGTCCAATCCTTCACCTCAGGAAAATCATGTAGAAAAGGTTTCGAATGTGTATAAAAAAGTGTTAAGGTTTTCTGTCTTAATAGAATATATTATATTACAAAATATATTACATTACCATAACTTTTTAGATCAGTGGTATTATTATTTGAGGCATTTCTCGAAAATCTTCAAACCATCAAAATCCAGGTTCTGGTTATTGGGATACTAATACAGTAGTAGTCTATAGGCAGTGAGAGATAAACTTTTAAGTTCTAATGGAAATATTAACAGTAAGTTAATTAGGCTTTTATCAATATCAGTGATGGCTTAAGACGATCTTCACAATATTTCACAATGCATTTGTCCGAAGAAAGCTGTAATAACGTAAATATTACCCACGAGCAATAACTCGCAGCAAATGTATGTAAAAATATGAAATTACTTTAATACAAATACGAAAAAAAGTAAAGGCTTGCATTTCAAAACACAGTTACAAATTTGCGCAAATGAAACTGACTCGAGTTTATTAAAGATTTTACTCACCTAATTTTGAGCGCCGTTAACAGAACAGCTAGAGCGCAGACTTCCCACATTGGTAACCCGTGTTCGAAACCCTTGGGTCCACGTGGAATTCATGGTGTAGGTCGTAGATGCAGCATGAAATCGACAGGTTCTACGGAAAAAGAAAGCGATATTGTGAGAATAAGATCTCGAGGAATTGAACTTCTAGAAAAATTGGGCAGACCAGGCTTCGCACACAGAATAATAAAAATCTGTATGTGACCTCCACCTGCAAGAGAAGTGAAATTTCGTAAGCTGAAATGTGCATTAAGTAATCTTTTTAAATGTTCATGCAATAAGACACGATAAACTAGGATTGAATTTTAAAATTTTATACTGAATATTATTCTGAATTTAAAAAAGAAACAACAGGTTCATAGCATAAAAATGAAGCACGCAAAACCAAATAGACTGTTCATAAATTGCTCTTCAAATATTTGATGAGCACTTTTATTTGATTTAGGGTCCTTGTATGATGAATTACGATTTCCATTCTAAATGAGCGGCACCAATTAATTTATACAATAATTTGTGTAAAGTGGTGAAAATCCGCAAATATGAACAACATGATTTAGGCTACAACATAACAACGTGCACAATCCCAATTCTATCTTCACATTAAATAAAGATTATATACTAAAAACACCAAATAAAATAAGCTTATAGTAAAATAAACGAAACAACAACATTCAAAGTTCTCTTTAAACGTCCTTCAAAGAACTTTGTTTCACAAAGTTCAATCCGTACCCAGCTTAAAGAAGATTTACTTCAATAAAGAAAACTACTACGAGATAAAATGAGAATCTTGTTCAAGGTTGCCATGAGATGTTCAAGGAAATTCAGATTTAGATAAGAACTACAAAGAAGGACTCAGAAGCAAACATTCTGATGGAGGCAGATAAAAAAAGCTTTTTTTTTTCCCTCACCATGTTAATGATATCAAAAGAAGTGCTTATACAAATTTTGGCTACTCTACTGCAATCACGAGGGCCGTAAAAAAATAAGTTTGCCAGGGACCGTTAACAGAAAGAAAACACAATTTTATTGGAAAAGATACAGCAATTGTTGAGCAATTTTTCAACATATTCTTCACCGAAATTGAGACATTTGTCGTATCATGGGATCGACATAAGTAGGTGTGCAGACGGCTATCAAACGCTGGTTCCGATCCCAGGCGGCTGACTTCTACGACACAAGGATACAAAAATTGACCCCAAGTTATGACAAACGTCTCAATTCCAGTGGGGGATATGTTGACAAATAACGCAAGAATCGCTGTATCTGTTTCAAAAAATATTTTCATGCAATTCTGCTTCATTTCTGTAAACGGCCCCAGGGAAAACCACTTTCTGTAAGGCCTCGTAATTGCGATCGAGTGGTCAAAATCTGTATAAGCACTTCTTGTGACATTATTAACATAGTGGAAGAAAAGAATTTAACTTTTTTATCTGCCCCCATCAGAATGTTTGCTTGTCAGAGGATATATGTGAAATGTTTATATTTACGAAGAAGCGATAATACGAGAATAATTTTACATTTTAGCCATCATTCCGATACCATGGAAGACAAGACCGAACTACAGTATAAGTCCTATTTCTCATGCTTAGAAATCCATACTAAAGCTACTACAAAACGAGTGGATCTTGATGATACGCACTACACGATTTGGTTTGGTAAAGAGTATGTCCAAGCGTAATGTAACTGTTTCTTTATATACAGTTGGAGAAAAATGTTGGGTAGAATGCAAATCTTTGTGTGTGTTTCGTTTACTTTGAAAAATCATACGATAAGGTGAACTGTTAAACCTATATACGTGGGGTGTAACTTTAATAGTGGCAACACTGCTGTAAAAGCGAAACGAGACAGAGTTAATTGTTGTCACTTTTACCACATGTTAGTCTATGTCTGCACTCCTCCCCCCTAAAAGGACTCTTCCATCCGACTCGCAGCGCATGCGCTATGGAGAGTTGAAGTTAGTCTCCTGTTAGTTACAGCTCTAAATGGTTGTTTCGCCATGTTTACAAAGCAGGAACATCAATCTTGGCTGAAAATTCAATCTGCCCGTGGTCGTACAGCACGGCAATGTCATGACGGTCTTGTTGAGGCATGTGGAGAGACGGCTTTGCCATACAGGACTGTGGCGAGGTGGGTTCGAGCCTTCAACGAGGGGCGTGACCGCGTGGAAAACATGGCTCGGCTAGGTCATTAGAGTATTAGTGAAGAGGAAGTGCAAGCTGTTTCCCCGCTATTAGACACCGATCGACGACAGACGGTAGGTGAGTTAGCCCAGGAGATAGGAATATCGTATATGACTGTGTTTCGTATTCTAAAGAATTGCCTAACGCAGGATAACGCAAGGGCGCAGACAGCACACTGATTTGTACCGGCGCTGGGGATGGGAAGTGCTTTTCCATCCATTACATTCACCGGACTTATGACTTATGACTTAATTCCAAAGATGAAGGAACCACTTCGTGACGTTCGATTCCGGACTGTTCCCGATATTCTGCAGTCAGTAGGGCGGTCCATCAAAAACATCAACAGAACAGGAGCTGCTACAGGGATACGACTTTCACATCGCTGGCATAAAGTTGTAGACAATTTTGATTACTACATTGAAGGATTGTAGAAGTTTCACAGATGTATCACTTGTATATTCGTGATAAATAAATAGTTGCCATTATTAAAGTTGCAACCTGTGTATTATTTCCTTTTCTCCGATAAATTTGCCCATAACAAATTTTACCAGACTAATATGAAATAACAGCGTTTTGCCCTTACAGTTCCGAACTGTGACATCTCCGGAAAATCGCTGTGACAGATAATAGCGATTTGTCACAGTGTGATTTTTGTGTTCGGAAGAATGTTGGCTTTTGCGGAAGTTGTAACACCCTGGCATTCACAGAGTCATTCCTTAAAGATAACGGCAGACAATACATGACCTATTCCAAGGGTAATGTCATCTCATCATGAGTCGTAATGTAGAAGTTTCTTGTTACTGTAAGTCCCAGTTTGCCTGGATTCTTAAAGTCTTCAATTCGTGACTATTTTACAAAATCTATACTAATAATAAAACTGTAACCTAAATTTTTCTGGTAATTTTAGCTTTCACAAACAATAATTACTGTTAACATGTAGCCTGCTCTGAGACCGAAACTCTCATTTTTTACATTTTTGTTTGTATGTCTGTATGTTTATTACCTTTTCATGCGATAATTGCTGAACTGATTTCTACGAAAATTGGTATGTAAAATAAGTTAGGTTCCACTTAGATTTTAGGCTATATGATATTCAAAATAGACTTTCCTTAAAAGGGGAGTTTATAAAGGGGACTGAAGTAAATAAATCGAAATAGCTCGCTTATTATTGATTTTTTTTATAATATTACATAACAAAAGTTGCTTTGAAAAATGTTTCTGACAAGTTTTATTCTAGGCATTTTTTTATAAAACCGATAATTAACGAGATATTAGAGTTTTAAAATAGCAATATGATTTATATGTCTCTCCTCAGTCAGGCTGGTAATAGAATAGTTTTTCGATTATTTAAGGTGATCTCGTATAACAAGCGGAAGATATTCATTTAACACTTTTTAGTTTATTTAATATGCCCGAAAGAGTGAAACTCATATTCAAGGGCTGTACAAGAAGAAATAAATAATATGTTGTACAACATAACATAACAAATATAAAGCTGCAATCTATGAAAAACATAAAACATGACAACAATTTGAAAGGATAATAAATGAGAATAATAACGTATCACTAAAGTTTTAGAGAGAAAGAAGAAAAAATTTGAAACCATCAAATAAATTAACCAACCCAACCTAGAACTAAAATAAATAATCTTGCCGAAAACGTTTTTCTTAAACATTTCTTAAAACACCGAGAATTTGGTAAAACTTTGTATTCTAATGGAAGTTGATTATAAATTGTTATTAAAAAATGCTTAATCCCTTTCATAACACAAATTACTGAGCCATTCTGGAAAAAAAATTGTTTGTAGCATGTGCAGACGAGCGCATAGATATGGCTAGTTAAGGAATATAATAATTCTTTGCAAGGAGTATGTATATCGGAACAAAAAACCGGAATGAATCCGAACATTACAACCAAAAGGCATAGTACAGTCCGTAATGTACAGAACACAAATCATCTTCGCTGTGAGACCCAAACCATTACTTGTAACTGGTGACCAGTGATGCATTCAATCTTCTCTTTCACATATTCCACAACATTCGATTATTGAGATTTTATAGAAATCAGTAATGAGGGTTACATAGTTAAATTCTTCTAAATTAATCGCCTTTAGCAGTGTGGACTATAAATTAGCACTATATTTAATCAAAACAGTTCAATGTTTCCTATCATGAGCAGACAGATGTTTATTTTTTTCGTTGGTTATTTAACCAACTGTACCAACTACTAGGTTATTTAGCGTCGATGAGATTGGTGAAGGCGAGATGAAGCCGAGGATTCGCCATAGATTACCTGCATTCACCTTACATTTTGGGAAAACCTCGGGAAAAAACCCAACCAGGTAATCAGCCCAAGCGGGGATCGAACTTCAGACCGGCAGGCAAGCGCCTTAACCGACTGAGACACGCCGGTGGCTGACAGATGTTTATGTTTATCGCTCTTCTGTAGATTGAATTCATATGTCGGTGCCATGTCTTACACCAACAAAAGTGATTGGCGTGGCGAGTATACTGAAAACCAAATACACTCTGACCTGTGTTATCGTGATATGTGGTCGCATAATATATTATATTCGACCAAGAATGTTCACGAAGATGAGTCATTCGTGGAAGAATACAGCGAGTGCATGTAGCTTCAGTAATCAAAGAATTGCCGACGTTAATCTCTAGATTGGGATGATAGTTAATTAGATCCCAAATATGTTATCCTTCAAGTTAATCTTCTGACTTGCAGTTGTCCGGAATCGAGCTGTCACATATACGTACATCAGTCGCCAACGCTATGAATCACGTATCGGTTGGAGATGGCGATTTCTCGGAGCTGTGATTTTGGAACTATAGTCACAGTCGGAACCAGTGACAAACCTATCACAGCGACAAAATTACAGGTCTTCAAATCACACCCCATCACTAATATTATATTTATCAACACCAGTCTGATAGGTATTGAAGATACCTACTATGTAAAAATTTGCGAAGGGTGAACCAAGATTTTTTCTCTGTACGATTATTTGATGTCTTTGCTGAGCATATCTGAAATTTGTCATTAAAGAATTTGAGCATGGGTTTTGAAGTTGGTGGGAGGATCTTAAAAAACCACAAAATTTGGAGATGATGTGACATTGCTTGCATTGTTTTAAAACTCCAACAATAATGCCGAAGTGTCTAAAATGATTAAAGTCATTGCGCACGGCTGGTGTGGCCTCAAGGGATTTCGAAATTAGAAAATTCGCAAAGCAAACTAAAACTATAAAAAAAATTATGTTCATAGTTTCTAACTTCCTTCCAGAAAGGTTTCATTTGATCACTATGGTTAACTCTCTCATCTCATTTTTCACTTTATTCTTATACAAAATTCACGAAGAACTCTTCGCATATCATTACAGCCACTCGTCGTTGTGTTTTTTTTCTAGTTAAATAAATACATAATTTTGCACTAACCTATTCCATATCTAGCATAACTTTCCCAAATAAATTGACTCGCAGAACAAAATTCAACCCAAAATATTAGGAGATACTGTCGTACACAAATGCTCGTAGGAACAAAGAGATAACAAGTCCAAAACCACAATTTCCGTATCAGAGATGCTGAAAACGTGTATTTTTAAGAACATTTTCTAAAATATTTTTAGTAACGGAATATTTACCCTCTGTACTTGATATTATGAGAATGTATGAACTGTAGGACATGGTTCATGAAGCTTGGAATTACATTGTATAACAACTGAAGACAGAGAAGTGACATTTATAAGGGCAAATATAGCCTATCGAGAATGTTTTGTTGCAGGATTCCCTTCAAGAGGAAGGAGCGGTCGGAATCCAGAGTGTTCAGACGGAGTCTCATCAGAAGAGTAGAGCTGAAATTTGTCGAACCCGTGAGTTACATTCTTCTAGTTCCATAATGATTATCTTACGTCAATACTTTGAAAATAACGGAAATATCAGTGACTATACCATGACCAAAACTACTTCCGACTAGACAGCTTACAGAGAAGAGAGAGCAGTGTTGTCATGTTGTCCATCTTTCGTGTAACCGAGCGCCCTGCCGATAGAGTGCAGTAATGAACGGCTGACATAAACACAACATTTCTAACCAACATGTTGAACACTAAAATTTGTGTACATTATTATTTTCATTAGTCTATTATTATAATTAGTAGTAGTGGTAGCACTAGTATAGTAGTAGTAGTAGTAGTAGTAGTAGTAGTAGTAGTAGTAGTAGTAGTAGTAGGAGTAGTAGTAGTAGTACCGGTATTCTTCAATGTAAACCGTTATAAAAGCGTCGAAATGACTATAAACTGTAAATACAGGTTTAAATTTAATACGAAGCCTTTACTTTTATGAGTGCCGGTATTCTTCAATTTAATATTGTTAGAAAGGCGTTGAAAAAGTTGTAAACTGTAAAAATATTTATGATTAAAAATCTACACGGCCTTTTTCTTTTCCAATATCGATAACAGTGCTCTTATTAATTTTAACACAAGCAGCAGTTCTCATTACGATTTGCGTCAAAGGTAAAAGATGCTCCCCATTATCTTTTTCCCTCTCAAAATACTCTCTTACATTACACACCATCTCTCGCGTTTGGCCCTTTGACAGGGCACCTTGTACAATATTATTTGTTCTCTGCCTGCCTTTTCTTCCTTCCGACATTCCACAAGTCACCTGTTTAGAAAATCTAGCAGAAACTAGAAAACGCACACTAGACACACACTCCACGAAGTTAATACATCTAATTTTTTTTCACTCCATACAAAGCGCTTCACTAGTCTCTTTTTTAAATTATACATCTAATATAATTTAAACACAATAATTATAGATACACTAAAACAATAAGACAACTAAATAATATTTTTAATTCACACAAAGCACGCGCTAACCAGCCAACTCAAAGTCATTCCGGGCACTGTATTCACCACTAGGCCGTGGTATTCACGTGCAACTTGTAAACATAGACACGGCAACCCGTCCCGTTACCATGGTTACGCGTCTCTCGTGATTGGTTGATTTGAATGGTTGCCATGATAACATGCTAAAGGCGCCATTTGTCAAGTCGGAAGTAGTTTTGGACAGACCATAGTATCCTAAAATCAATACAAGGCGGAACAACTAAGTTAATTAATTAATTACGTAACTATTATTTCCTATTTTTCGTTGTTACTGGCCGCTTATTTCCTCGATTTCCTTTTGTGTTCCATTTTTCTTGTTTTCTTTCCCCTTATTATCTTACTGTAAGACTGCCTCCCACTTATCCTCTCCAACACTTAAAGCAGAAGTATTTCAGATATACCACGAGGCCACAATCTATGTCGGGGAGGATCGTCTCAAGTTCACGGTGCAGCTGGACACCGGCTCCTCGACCTTAGTTCTGCCGTCTGCCAAGTGCGACAGCTGCTGTAAGTACAGTTCTGGTCTTAACAATCTTGAAGACAACGTTTGCCTATAGTTCATACGTCAGTTTCGTCACATTCGTCGATATTTTGTAGATAGTTTCTGGCTAATTGAAAGAAAAGAGCAGTTCTTAATGTAATTCCAAGGAATGGAGAAGCCGTAAAAATCCGCATTCAATTGAAGAGGTGGATTCCAAACTGGCCAGCTACCATGTGGCGTGTGAGCTGCTGAGCGGCGAGGGTGGGGATAACTTCCCCTCTGACGTTCTCTATACTGTAGAGTCTACAGTATAGAGAACGTCAGAGGGGAAGTTATCCCCACCCTCGCCGCTCAGCAGCTCACACTAGACTGAACAGATCTGTCAGGTTCATGTAATACACTTTGAAATAATATTATACATACACGTGCAAGAGTTCTTGTTATGATAGGCCTACACCAGTCTCTGTTGAGGTTTAGCGTGTAAGATTTTTTCATTCTTGTCTTCTTCAGTTGGTGCAGCCAAATTCCAGTGCCAAAAGGAAAGTAACCATACTGCTAATGTTACATACGTCTTGGGAGAAGGATTTGGTCGCTTCTGCGAAGACGAAGTTTGGGTAAGGACAAAGTGTAGAACACGACTACAGTAATGTTAATATCAAATTCACCAATAAATAGGCATATGTTTCGAGCAATCACAAGCTTTGCGTATAATTAACTATAAGAGACATTAAAATAATTATTGCAACACGAGACAAATTTACTAAATCCATAAGACTCGGTTGATCCTAGCAATGTACAAAAGGCGCCTCGCATCCGGCGCTTTATCTAAAAAGTGCGCGTCTTCTCGAAAGTTAAGATCTTATGTCACGCTGATCCGCTTTACGGCGGCGTATAACAGCGAAATTTAAACACTTTTATCAATGAAAGGTGAACACTTGTAGTATATGAAACAATATTCTTGTAGAAAGCAGCAGTATAGAAGAACGTGTTTCAAAATTATGGTAAAACTTTCATATGATTATTAAGTAAACAGAAATGATATAATAGCTTGGCGCATATAATTTGTTTAAAAAATGCTCAAAGATTTTATTGGCACGTTATTAACACTCAATGCGATAACCCTTTATTACACGGTATATACGTCAACAAGATAACTGAATTCTTGCGACATCCCCTCCAATACATCTCTGTTTATGCAATCGCAGCAATGATCAAAGTCTAATTCATTCATGGCCGTGTGCACCATTCTCGATCATCTAGCCCGTTTATCAGCAATCACGGAAACATGGTTAATTCTTGACAATGATCAAGTTACAGATGCGGTGCACCGACATTTTCCCTCAATCAACTCAGTACCGTCAGCTGACGGTACGCTCGCTTGAGAAGAATCACCATAAAACAGCGAACGAACGCATTCTGTCAATTATCGCTTCGTTTTTGTTTGTCGGACTGTTTCAAACATCCTCGCAGTTTTCAAATAAGTTTCAATAATCATGGAAGAAAAAAAGAAAAGAGCACCGAACTTCTCACAGTCCGAAGTGGGAATTCTTTTAGAACTCGTCGGCAATTCTGCATCCATATTAGAGAATAAAAGTACTGACGGAAGTTCTCTAAGAGGAAAAGCAGGCTACCTGGTTGGATTTAACCTCACAATTCAACATGAGTTATACGTGTTTACATAATTCCACATAATTTGTAACGTAATTTATACAGTGGTTATTTCATATTATTGATAAGAATTGGGAAAATTTCAGTATACGGATACCTCACTGATAATTATCTTGAAATAGGCTACTAAAAAGAGCAGATTTGTAAGTGTCGAATGCTCATCATTTTGCTTACGAAAAGACACATTTCAGTGCCAATAATTTATTTGGGAAAATTTCAATATACGGATACCTCGCTAACAATTAAAAAAAAAAAGCAATTCGTCTGTGTATGTCGAATATGCATCATCATGCATACGAAAAGGAAGTTTTTAGTGCCAATTTATTTTGTGTGCACAAGGTTAGAATTTTGGAGTAAGAGGGAAAGGAAAGTAGGCCTATCCTTGTTCTGAAATTTATCCATTTATTTTGTGTTCACAAGGTTGGAATTTTGGAGTAAGAGGGAAAGGAAGGTATCCGTGTAATTTCTCTTAATTCAAGCGTAAATAGCCTAATTGTCCTAAACGTCATGTAGGTCCTAATAGGCCTAGTTTCAAACAGCAAATCTATAGCTAATAAGTGATAATCTTGCATTCTACAAAATGGTCATTTAGTTTTACTATATTATTACCGGTCTAGAATAACTACTTTATTATTATGTTAACAAAATTGGACAGTTAGGCCTAAATAATGTTTTGTCCTCAAGTAAAGTCCCGATCTTCCAAAGCAGAAACATATATAAAACATTAGTCTATTTTGAGAAAAAAAAATTTATTATTCATCTACAAACTTACTATTATAACACCAATTCTGTTATTTCCGCAATGATTTGCGTGTTCAAGATACATCATTTTATCTTCAGTTCCATCAAGTACGTCAAATCGTGCCGCCATTTTGGTTTTCTCGACTTGACCACGTTCAATTCAAGATAATCGGTCCCACACCCGTGATCAAATTTGATCATCATCAACTCGCTTGTTTAACTTTGATCGAGAGTGATACTCCGCAAATTGGCGTTGAAGATGGTCGAGTGCCGACTTAACCATGGTCAAATTTTAATCGAGAATGGTGCACACGGGCATCAAAGTCTTAGAGGACAGATAGCACATAAACTGCATCCTTCACAAACCCCCAAAGAAAGAAGTCACATGGTGACGAGCCTGATGACCTGGGAGGTCAAGGCCGATAGGCCAGATCAGCGGCTGTAGCACATCGTGTCCAAAGTTTCGTTAGATGACCAATTCTGAAATGTCTACGAAATAACCTTTGTGCCATTTTTACTGAATGTGTTTTTGCAAGCTGCAGAACGAAAAATGACTCCCCATACCAACAGAAAATCATACATTTTTCAAAACTCACAACTTGAAACATTAAATTAAAATCAAACATTAAAAAAACACATAGCAATACAATTACGTCGGCAATACATACCAGCAGGATACACTAGCATGAACAACAGCTGAACCGGCCTCAATGCTACTGACAATGGGATAGCACTTCCCGAAACATGTTTAGCGAATGAATTTTAATTACATTGCTAGGCCTATGTATTTTTAATAGTTTGATTTTAACTTAATTTATTTTTTATGATTCGATGAAAAACACTGATTACATTTAAAGACTATTAAACACAACCATGCCAACTAATTACAACTTGAAACTTTGAGAGTTTGTTTAGTCAACTGTCCGAAAACAGGTCCGAATCTCACAAGTGACACCAACAAGGCACCACTTATGAAACAACTAGGCCAGGAGATAATGAGGTAGGGTGGCCAGTTCGTTTCCCCCTCCATTACACACATCGCCAACTAATTACATATTATACTAGTCAGACTAACTTTGAGAGTTTCACCATCAAATGGCATGTGCCGTGCTAATTTCTCCTTAATACTTAACAACAATCATATGAAAGTGTTACCAGCATTTTGAAACGCTATGCACATCAGGTTAGACAGGAAACAAAACGCTGTTATCATTCAGAAGATAAAACTGTCTCACTGTTTAAGTACGGTACACAAAATATTTAATGTACGGAGTGGTCGAGAAATGGGCGTATCCCCTTTTATTTCTACACGATGACTATGATCGAAAGCTTGATATGGACATTTACCTGACGGTTTAAAGGTCCACAACATCGGTATGGAGACAATCAATGAATATTGCGCCATATTCTGGTAGATATCTTGCGAAGATAAACCGGAGTCACGAAGGCATCTTTCACAGCTGCTCGTAACTCCTCCGTTGTACGACACCTGTTAGGTCTATTACACTATCAAATTTCTGTGTCACAGAATGTGATAAAATTTTTTATCAAATAAATATGATCAAATGTAAGATTTTGAGCATATTACACTATGTCAAAGCTTTTATCATGTCTTTCATCACATTTATAATAATGGATCCACAACAGTTCTATGCTTGCTGCAATTGTAAATGCAGTAATGGTTATTGCATTATTACTAAAGAAGAAATCAAATAAAAAACGTATTTCGTCGGCTTTGAATGTAAACCTGCTAACTAACAAAAAGGAAATTTTACAGGAGAAACAAAAAACTGAATGTAAATAAACTCTGAAATTTTAGGACCAAATCCAAAGTAGAGGTGGTGTAGTTTCAGAGATAATTTATACTCAGTTTTTTGTTTCCCCTGTAAAATTTCCTTTTTGTTAGCTAGCAGATTTACACTCTAAGCCGACGATTTGGGTTAGAGATTGGGGTAGAGAGAAAAGATACAAAAGGAATCCATCAAACTCTACTGAGAGAACTTCAGTGTGAAGATGTGAAATCCTATACATGCTACCGGTAAGTATTTAATAATGAATGATGAAATATTTCATGTGACTCATAATGTGATATTAGAAGTTTTAGCTGGCCTTCTATGCCCAAGGTTGCGGGTTCGATCCCGGGCCAGGTCGATGGCATTTAAGTGTGCTTAAATGCAACAGGCTCATGTCAGTAGATTTACTGGCATGTAAAAGAACTCCTGCGGGACAAAATTCCGGCACATCCGGCGACGCTGATATAACCTCTGCAGTTGCGAGCGTCGTTAAATAAAACATAACATTTAGAAGTTTTGTGGTTTTTACCAACAAGTTTCGCTGATTTTCACAGACCATGTGTAGGCCTACTTAATGTCCGCCATTTTCTTTCTTCTCAGTCACAGCAGATTTTATGAAAGGTATGATGATGACCTAACTTTTATGACAGAAATATGTCACAGCTAGATGTGATCAAAGATGCTATATTACACTGTAAAAGATTTTATCATATACATTTTATCAAACTTTTATGACACAGAAATTTGATGGTGTAATATAGGCCTTATTTCTTTCACCACATGGTTACCAAATTACCAACATAAATCTTAGCGAAATAAGGACGGGGGGAGTAAGCCCACTTCTCGTACGTTTCACTGTATACCATAGACTGTATACCTATATATAACTGAATGTTTGACTATTATATTCTGTTTCTTTTCAAAATCACTGCAGTGTGACACCTTTTTCAGATATCATGAACATTTTCTTTAAGAAGTTAAGAGCTCTTCTACAAACATTTCCAGCTACTTCTCGTAGCAACGCAAGACTGCTTATGAATGTTTGCGCAGTTCGCAGGTCTGAAGGTGGCCCACCAGCAGATGTTACTCTTTGAGGAGAAAGACAAGATCCTACAATCGTACGACACGGACGGCGTGGTTGGTCTGCGCTTCACATCCGACGCCTTGTCGGTTCGGTTCCTGTCCGAAGTCTACCCATTCGTTCCCGTCAAAGTAACGTACGCGCCCACACCGCTCATCAAAAACATCCAGATGCAGGGCCTTGTGGAGCGTACCGCCTTCGCGTTCCACTTTACAAAGTAAGATTCGACGAGTCATTCCGCGTGAAATCACACAAAATGAAGCAAATTTTGACTTTCATGTGTCTGATGGTGTTTATATTTTTATTAACTCTATATGTATAACAAACTAATCCTTTGTATTTTTATTTCCATTTAACTCTATGTTTTTAAAATATAGCAAGTTAAAACTCGTTAAAAATGACGCACAATGCAACATTTAAAGCATCACATTTCTATGTAACTTATATTGATGTTAAACATTTTTCAAAAAATGTATATAAAGGCTTGAAAATTCGTCTTTCGTTAAATATTTATTAACTCATTTGTATATAATTATTGAAGATAATTTTTATGATTAAGTTTTTAAAGTTAGACATTAATGTGAAATAGCCATATACATCTAAAATTTCCTACTATGTGCACTCAAGTATTCCTAATAACCCCAGAAAAAATCACAATGGAGTCTCTAATAGTTTCCTGGATATTCAATTACCGGTACGTACAAAGCAGGGTTTGGAATTGAACGGGTTACATCAGCTTCTTGTCTATGCAGATGACGTGAATATGTTAGGAGAAAATCCACAAACTATTAGGGAAAACAAGAGAATTTTACTTGAAGCAAGTAAAGCGATAGGTTTGGAAGTAAACCCCGAAAAGACGAAGTATATGATTATGTCTCGTGACCAGAATATTCTACGAAATGAAAACATAAAAATTGGAAATTTATCCTTCGAAGAAGTGGAAAAATTCAAATATCTTGGAGCAGCAACAAATATAAATTATACTCGGGTGGAAATTAAACGCAGAATAAATATGGGAAATGCCTGTTATTATTCGGTTTAGAAGATTTGTCATCTAATCTGAAAGTTAGAATTTATAAAACAGTTATATTACCGGTTGTTCTGTATGGTTGTGAAACTTGGACTCTCACTTTGAGAGAGGAACAGAGATTAAGGGTGTTTGGGAATAAAGTTCTTAGGAAAATTTGGGGCTAAAAGGGATGAAGTTACTGGAGAATGGAGAAAGTTACAGAACGCAGAACTGCAAGCAATGTATTCTCCACCTGACGTAATTAGAAACATTAAATCCAGACGTTTGAGATGGGCACGGCATGTAGCACGTATGGGCGAATCCAGAAATGAATATAGTGTGTTAGTTGGGAAGCCGGAGGGAAAAAGACCTTTGGGGAGGATGAGACGTAGATGGGAGGATACCATTAAAATGGATTTGAGGGAGGTGGAATATGATTATAGAGACTGGATTAATCTTCCACAGGATAGGGACCGACGGCGGGCTTATGTGAGGGCGGCAATGAACCTGCGGGTTCCTTAAAAGCAATTTGTAAGTTGTTGTATGGTACGTACAAAACAATGTGTTTCGAGACTGGTGCAGTAGCAGTGGGCTGAGCGGTTTATCGGCGATGAAATCACTTCATAAGCGTTAATATTCGACACATAAAACTTTATCCCACGAAATTTTCTTCTTTACTTATTCCTTTTGCTGTCTATTTACTGTCACGAATTGCTAAGGTCTCACCTAACCTTGTTATCGTTTAGACAAGACTAGTGTAAAAGTACAGCGCTGTGAAGGGCTCCTCTAGCTTAGCTGGCAATTATAAAATAATATTAGACGGTATTACCTTTTCCTTATGATATTAGTAAGTTTGATGAACGAATGCATTTTGTTGTATAGTGACGCTGTCAGCTATATTATGCAACGGGATTTCGTAAAACTTTCCGCGCCCAGCTCTCTCTCACGCAGCTGTACGGTACGCAAGTGGTTCCTCAGTTGGGAATCACAAGCGCGTGTATGCCTCCAGAAAATAAATTACTGCAAATGTATGTATGCAGAGCCCACACTTTTGAATGCTGTAGTTTACAGATAATACATCAGGAAAAAGTTTTTTTTTTTTTTTTTAATTGAGACTATTATAAAAGTAGTAATTTTGCTTTAAAAATTTATTAAAAATTATAATTGAAGAGGTGGATTCCAAAGTGTCGTAAGTACTTTTCTTAAGATTTCAACTTGTTTTATTCAAGTGTTAATTTATCCTTTTCAAGCCTATATATAACTCTGTAATTATATTTAACAGATTCTCCTGAGTCTTGACTTAGTGTGTATGTACATGGTTTTTTTTTTTTTTTTTTTTTTTTTTTACGGATCTAAGGACGTCAAATTTATTTTATCAGTTTTTGTCAATTTTCTCATAACTTGTCATTTGGACTTAGCCCAAATTGGAACCTAGCTCTTCAATTACATTCAGTTATTAACATTTATCAACAGTAATCTGACTAGAGGTTTTTATTTATCTAGAGAAAATCAAAACTCAAGTGGGATTTAATTGACTATTACACGATTAGAAGAAAGTATATAAAGATTAGAAGAAATAAAGTACTCTAATATAATAAAATACAGTAGATATTGACTTACTAAAATTCTATTTTACTAATGTTACCTTCACCAAAATGTTTGAACGGAGCCGCCATTTTCAGTTGACTACATACGCGGAAAACAAATTACGATCGCAAAGCATGTTTTATAGTACAGTAAATAATTTGCAGTTTGAAATGTTGACAAACAAAGAAACAAACGCTAGGGTAGTGATAAATACAAACAAATGCTAGGGAAGTGATAAAATTTAAAAAATGCTAGGGAAGCGATAAAATTTAAAAAATGCTAGGGAAGCGATAAAATTTTAAAAATGCTAGGAAAGCGATAAAATTGTGCGATAAGCAGGCATGATTGGTTGAAAGACGTCCTTTCGTACCGTTTTATTGGTAAAAAGTAGTATGACGTAGTAAAAGTGTAACAGTCAATGGCTGTTGAAGAAATTTATTTAATTTGTGTACGTTTCTTAACCAAAATAGACTACACCCCAACTCTGGCTACTAGCAACAGGCATCTATAATGAACACTGATCAAAATACCCCTCCTTTCTCGTGAAAAACAACAACTGAATAGGCTTCAGTGGACTATAGTGGACTATATTATGTTGTCAACAAACAGCTGGATACATTAAGAAGATTGATTGATTAACCAAATTAGACATTTTTAAAAGTAGCCATGGCAATGTTTGAACCGTTGAGATTGCTATTGTGCGACATCTGCTGGGAAGCAATTAACAATCGGCGTAAACAATTGAATATAGTGTTAAAAATACTTTGTGCGAGATCGTGCGTATTTGCTTGCTTTCCGCACAAAACCAATACGCGGTAAGTGTGAAATACCACATTCAGTATTCCCAACGTAACACACATAACAATGTCCCTATTCTTACCGCTTAAGCTTCATATTCATTTTACTGCTTTAGGCTTTTAACATATTATTTTTAAAGACGTTCAATATAGTAATAATTATAAATTGGAAACTTACCACTGCAATTTCACCTAAATTGCACTGTTAATTATTGTTTTTAAATATTTGCAAAAATTAAGTAAACTCTACAACACCACAAAAGTTACTGCATTTGTAATGCAAATAACATTAAGGAAGCCGTGAAAAAATCAACAAGATTCCAGACTCATCATAGACTGGGGGGGAAAAAAGACAGACGTATATCACGGCCTGCTGCAGTATAGTAAACACAGAAAACATTTTATAGGAACAATGTTGAAGATAGATATATTTGTTTTCCAAAGTTGCCGTCATTGAACAAAAACCAAGATGGAGATTTCATTGCAACTAATTAGAAATTCCTCTTTCAGGTATGTAATAAACGATCTTCGCACAAAATAATGTACGATACACGAGCGGTATGTTTGTTTTCATGTTCGAGAAAAAGATTGAAAAAGCGAAACGTAGTTGAGCTTTTTTAATTTCCGAGAACATGAAAACAAACATACCGCTCTTGTAATGCATATTACTATTTCACGCTAGTGTTTAGAAGTTGCCTCCTTACTTACTTTTCACACGCTACAGTAAAATTGTAAAATTTTAGTACACTTGCTAAGCGTTAAAAGATTTTTTCAGAAATGGCTGTTTTTTTTTCAACAATGTGAGAAAGCCAATAAAAGCAGATTAGTCATCTCAGATTACTAACACTTAGGACCAACAACTTCGCTGTACGAGTAGCTTCACACCTCACGAACAATCTCTAATAAATAATTGGTGATCCAGTTCCAAATTATTCTGCAGGACTTTTATACGTTTGTGCAGACCTATATAGAGCGTTTATGCCAACCGACATACCACCTCTAAATTAAATTGCCCCAGTTACGAAAGTTGCTAAAATAATAAACTCGATAATATCTCGTAGATATACAGCACAGGTGACACAAAGGAAAATGCGAAGACGTGTTTGAAATAAAATGGGATTTACATCACGTGTAAAATTTCAAGTGTGTGGCAAATCCAACATGTACAACATGCCAATGACATGCTGTGTGCTATAAATTTGCTATGACTTTTCGTGATGTAGAGCAGTTATTTACAATACACTGTACATAGAGTTTCCTCGATATAATCTTTGTAAATCTCGTGTTTTTCAGGGACGGAGGAGAATTCACGCTCGGTGGTTCAGACAGGACCCACTACGTGGGAAACCTTGCCTATGCTGATATAATTCCATTCCAGACTTTATGGAGCGTGCGTCTTGATGGGTCAGTATAACAAAACCATATTCAGATTTTAATATATTAGATTTATGTACTTTACCATTCGTATTTATAGCTAACTTGTGCATACAAACTCTCTTTTGCAATGTTTAATTTGCATGAATTTTCAAGGAAGGCAATATATCCACGTTGACTCTCATTTGTAAAGCTGCTACATAATATTGAAACAAAGTTTTATGATATGAAAGATTTTATAAAAATTCCTTTGCAATTCCTAAACCAAAAAAAGAAAAATACGGTACGCTGAATTCGAAACACAGCCGTTGTTTTCACGTACAACATGTCTTGCGGGTAACGACACTAGTTGTTTGTAAAGAATGTTAATTTTTGTTTATAACTTTCAGAAATATATACGTTATTACTTACGCTACTACATACTGTAACAATCTAAATACTAAATTCCTTCATTAAAATTTGCTAGATGTTTCAAATTACAAAAACGACTCATATCCGTATCGTACTACGTTATTGAATTAATCTAATCGAATATTGTGTTAGATTTTAATTAATATCACGGCAACTAATTGGCAAACATTCTAGCAGGCCGTGTGTCGCCTACTTAAATTTATAGAGAATTCCAGGTAAAGAAAAAAGCATTGGTTTTTTGGGCCTTTCCTAGTTCACAGTAGAACGCCTGTGGTATGTAAGCGTTTTATGGCATCTGGTCACTTGATGGTTTAGCCCCATATGCCCAATGCATTTTCCTTAACCTGGAGTCTTCTATGGACATTGAGGGAGTTTCCTCCCACTCTGTCACTAGGTGACGATCCTGGCGCCCCGGGATGCATAATCTTTGTTAGTATTCGTAAGTTAAATTTACGTATTATATGATTTACATTTACTACTGTATTTACATGTAATATTTAAGTTACATTTATCATTTACATCGTCCACAAGGTGGTTTTGTTAAACGTATTTAGGCTACATTGTCACATTACAAAACATGAAGAGTTAATCACGGTACGTTGTTAACTCAGATTTGTGGAAGATATTAAAGGAGTTCTAAAATGTACGAGGTGTGATCATTAAATTCCGAGACTGTGTATGCTGTGAGCGAAGAGATCACGTGATTGACACGCTCGCGCAGCAGTGACACTAGACGACCTTGAAGAGAAGCGACACAAAGTTTCAAAGCGCTATCTTCATTGAGACCTGTGTCACACAAGACTTTGTTAGCACGTGAATTCGCGCATTTGCGAAATCACGATGGACTTGAAATTGGAGCAGACAGACACCATTAAATTCTTCGGGAAATCGGCAACCGAAACCCATGGAATGTTGAAGCAAGTCTACGGGAATGAAGCAGTGAGTCGGACGAGGTGTTTTGAGTGGCATTCGCGTTTCAAAAATGGTAGAACATCGCCAGACACGACGAGAAAAAATTCCAGATGATGCATGATGATCGACGCATCACCATAAGAGAAATTGCTGACATCATCAACATGTTATTTGGAGACGTTCAAATGATCCTCACGTCCATTTTGAACATGAACGACCACAACTCTGGACAGAGAACAAATGGATGCTCCATGATGACAATGCGCCAGCTCACAGAGCTCTCGCAACACGCCAGTTTTGCATCGTAACAAGATGGCTGTCGTTCCTCATCCTCCGTATTCACCAGATTTGACTCCCTGTGACATTTTTTTTTTTTCCGAAGATGATATTGAAGCTAAAGGGTCGCCGTTTTGGCACGGTGGAGGAGATCCAACGCGAATCGCAGAAGGTGCTTGACAGGCTTCAAGAACGCGATTTCCAGGAGGCATTCCAAAAATGGCAAAACGTTGGGATCAGCCCAAGGGGACTACTTTGAAGGGGATGGCAGCCAAATTTAAATCAGGTAATTTTATTTCCATTTATGGGACAGGTCTCGGAATTTAATGATCACACCTCGTAAGTAAACTTAATAGGTGTAAATAATCGTAAATGGTAATTGTAAATGAGTGTAATTAATAAATGTAGATAATATGGAAAACGGTAAGCCGTAACGATAGGTGTGGTTAAGCTCATATCTCTTTAATCTGACTTCGCAGACTCCAAGTTCTCCATCTCAAAATATATCCCCTACTTGCTGTTTAATTTTTGCACGTTTTTACTGTAATTTCTATAACGTTCTGTATTGGTTAATGGCACCTTTTTGGGTTCGTCAGACTCACAACTTTCTTGCAACAAACGTTTCCTCAACCTCTGGTTGAAAACTTTCTTCACGTGCGTCAATACACTCGTAGCTAAAGAAACTACTCTCAGACACTAACTTTTATTTACAATTCTTCGAAATATTGCCTGATCTTAATAATTTTGACTGTTATACAGAAACCTCGTCGAGACATAACTTTAGACACCTCACCCAACTTGTTACGATTATGCGTTCATGCTATACATGCCGCGGAAGTTGGCCGAATGGCGGATTCGACGCTTATTTCACGTCCCCACTCCGATGACCTCCCACTGCCCACGCGCATCGTACCGACCTTGGTGGAATCATCCATCCTTACTGTTTCCAGCGGGACATTAGTTGTATACACATGTTACATAATCACGGAGATATCGCTGTTTGGAGTCTCTGCCAATTTCGAGTTGCTGCGCCAGCTCAAGTGGCACCCACATGTGTTTCGAATTTAAGGATGCATTCTATAGCAAAAATTCAATTTAGAGTTAACATAGTAACCCTTGTACTTGACAGGTTCCATATCGGATCAACCAACGCGGGCAACTGCGACAACGAGCACTGTTCTGCTGTCATAGACTCTGGCTCATCTTTCATCTGGGCACCGGATTCCTTGCAAAACACGATATTCCTCACCCTCCACTCAATGGTGAGACCAATAAAACTTTTAGTGGGGAAAAAATAAGCAAATACTTTTCTGGAATATTAGCTTAGTATCACTAATTGGTATTGGTACACAAATTGTCTATATGAGCAAGAATCTGTTGCTTGGCAAAGTAGTTTCAAAAAGAAATTCCAGGTAGTGATATCGAAAAGGTTCAAGCACAACTTCAACATGTATTTTAGTTTACATCCCACTTCTATACATCTGTCTTCCAAGTATTTTCACAGACGGCGATCCTTAGCATTATTTGGGTACTGGCTAATAAATTATTTTTCAGTTCATCATCCCAACAGATTTTTTGCTTTCCCACTTTTCTCCTGCCGATTCGTTGATTCCGCGCTGTTAACCTTTAGGTCTATTGGTTTTCATCCAGGCGCATCACGTGGCCTACCTAACTCCTCTTAAGAATCCTGGCTGTGTCGGCAGCATTTTTAATTCTGATCCTGGATCTGACAGCTCCATTCTGTCCCTTAATGACATATTAAAAATGTTGCGCTCCACTTCTATTTCGCATATTATAAGCATGTCTTGTTCGTTTCCTTCAGTTACGAAGTTTGAATGTGAGAACATTAATATGGATCGTCTGTAGAGACTAAGAGGACTTCATCCTACAGTAGTGGCAAAAAAAAAACCGGACCGGCCCTTGTGGCTGATTTCAGAGCCTTGTTCACTCTAGAGCACGATAGGCTGGTAACTAAGACTTTCGTGGTTCGAATCCTGCCTGGGAAGGAAACTTTTTTTTGTTTCTTATTCAAATTTATTCCCAATACTTTTCGATTGATGGTAAAATCCATGTTCTGGGAATAATAAGTTAATTAAGTAGTAAAATATCGCTGCAATCGAATTCTCAAAAAGAACTATCACAATATTACTCATATCACAATATTACCAACCTTTATCCTATTGTAATTAACACAATTGGTGAAGAAGTGTCACATATTTTAGTTTATTAATCAATAAAAAAGTAAGTTGGCCTACTTTTCATTAGTTATTACTGCATTATTTGTGTAATAAAAGATCGTAATATATTTTTAAAAATTTTAAAATGCTATTTTCTTCACATATACAAAAAGACTAAAATAGTCCTTAAAACTACTAAAAATTCGAACCCGATTGATCAATGTTAAAACTTAAAATGTTCCATATTCAAAGTGTTTTGTCCACTTGGGTCTATGAACTGCTTTGTGTACAGCTCTACGAAATACGAATTCTTATGATCTACAGAAAATATATAACCTGAAACTCTTTCTTATTCTGACTTGTTTTCAAGGTGCCTGGCTTGATAAATGTTCATTTTCGTCAAAGAAACCGAATTGGCGTGAGATTCTACGTAAGTAATCTGAAATATTAAGAAAATGATCTGCATTTGAAGAAATAAAATAGAAACTTCGTTAGTATGTAGAAATCTCTACTGGTCTCTTTTGAACTAAATATTTAAATTCAATCATCATATCCTACTTTTCAGGTGCTAGGCAATCAAGTACGTTTTCTTCAACCCCTACATATTACAATAGCAGGAAGGAATTTTACGCTGCAGCCTGAAGACTACATTGTAAGTGCCCGACATACCAGCCATCCTTGAAATGTAACAAAATAACATGTTACAGTGAGAGACATAATTGTTGAGGGGGCGAAAATGTTTCAAGATTTGTAACGCGGTTGATAAGAGGCTATAATTTTAATTCCTTCTCAGCATAGATATGTAATATATAAACAGAAAAGTGAAGCGAATATCTCGTTAATATATCACCGAAATCTTTCGGCTCAGAGCATGTGCAGTGTGGCGTTCTTTGACTTAGAAAAAATTCGAGTCGTTCAACTATTATGTCTCTCATTGTACAGGGACATCATTTTATTTTTACTAACATTTCTAATATTAACCTGGCTATACCTTCGGATTAATGGTTGAGAACTGGAAACATCGTTTGCTACCTCCTTCCACGATTGGAGTTCGATGATACTGGCGTGAAATACAAACAAATCACTTTACTAGATATAGGAGGGAAGAAAAGTATTTCATCAATTTACGTAAACTAGGAAATATCGTAATTTTGAATTTCATAATTTTCATTAGGTTTTGTTTAATCTAAATACAGTATAGTATTAACAATAAGTGTTTTTACTCACGAACTGAGTTATTCATGCGAAGAATTCATTATGCAGCGTATAATATACTGTCTACAGCACATTAGCGTACAATATAGAGAATGAAGTTAAATTGAAAAATAATCATAATATGGATATTTAAACACATTTTTCAAAATGGTGGCCGTTCATTTCGATACAGGCGTCAGTTCTTTTGTGCATATTATCGCACTATAGACTACTGCATCTAATTCCAGTTTCGTCCTTCGTACTAGTAACTCATGTTGAAATAATTCTGTACCTAGTCTATAAAAGAGTACTGTAAATTCAATATTCACTTCTGCCAGATCCGCACAGATAAAATTACTCAGACATGCTATCTACTGTCCGTCCAAGTGGTTTTGTCGCAGGATCGTAGAAAGGGTGGAAATCACGTGACAATTGCTTAACGAGGCCCTTTTATTTAAGTTATTTTAAACAGTTGTATAATATTACGTAGACGGTCAACTCCTAACACAAATTAATGTTTTCAGAAAAGAGCTAAGACAGCCCAGCCACTAGCCTTTACAGATGGGCGAGCAGAAGCAGGTGGGGGAAATCGGGATGCGACGTAGCCAAACGAACGACAGTACCTGTGCAAAAATATCTTCAATATTGAAAGCTCTTTCGTCACTGGAAAATGCGAACATATTTCTGGGACGTACTATACTAAGTCAGTACTGTTACTATATCCAGCCTTGGATCTGTGTGAAGGACAGTTGGAATTTCATTAGTAGAAGGGGTGGGAGTGAAGAACATTCAAAAACTCAGGTACAATAAAAATTGAAGTAAAAATAAAATGATGTCCCTGTACATACATGCAACAGTACTTTTAATCAAACGTAGACAGAAAGCTGCCATGTGCAAACTTGCTAATAATAAACGAAAAAGAAGTTGCAATTCCACAAAACAGAAATCTTATAATATTATATACGACGATTTTGAATACAAAGAATTAGTGACTCAAATACAACACATATGAAACAACGGAAACAAAAAAGGTAAAATCAGTTTGACTGAAGATATAACATTCCACTAAAGTGTGGACACGTTTTATTTCCTTTCCTCATGTTTTCCCTATTTTCATTCATTAATTCTCGCTTCTTCCTTTTTCAATCACTTATTTTCTATTTTCCTCTTTTAATTAATTTATTCACTCTCCTTTTTTCATTTATTATTTGTAATTGCTATTTTCGTTTCTGTATTCTCTCTTTTCTTCCAATTCATTTATTCTCTCGCATTCTTTTCATTCTTTTATTCTGTCTTGTCTTCCTATTCATTTATTCTCGCAATCTTTTCATTCCTTTATTCTATCTCTTCTCTTTTTCCCATTCATCTATTCTCTCGCACTATTTTCATTCCTTTATTCTCTCCTCTTTCGTTATTCTCTTGTACCCTTTTCAATCATTTACTCTCTCTTCTCTTCACAATTATTTATTCCGGCTTCTCCTCTTCCTGAATATTTAGTATTTCTTACGTTTACGTACTTTATTTTGCTTACAATCTTTCTTCCTCTTTCAATTCCTTTTCATTTGCTATTATTGTTTTATTTTTTTAATTTTCTATGATCTCTCTTCTTTTTTCTTTTCCACTTCCTTTCCCTCTCTACTTTTTCTTCTTTTCATTCCATTTATTTTTCTCCGTTACATACTTCCTTTCGTAACTGTCATTATTGTTAATATGGCTGCTTATGTGAATGAACAATGACCCCAAATATATCTCTGTGTTTCAGTCTCCATCAAACATAAACGGGCGAAAAGACCTCTACCGAGTCGAAATAGTACTATACCCAATAAAGTCCTGGACCCTGGGGATGACCTTCATGCGTAAGGTGTTCACTGAGTTCGACGTCGACAAGAGAAGGATAGGATTCGCACCGTCCAATTGATAGCTGCTTGCCACGTACAGTTCACTTCTATTTCCTTATAAACTAACACAATGAGACAAAAGAGATCTACTTAATTGCAACTATGTATTTTAACAAGAAGCAATGCATACCTAACGAAATTATGTAATGCAGATTTCTGAAAACTGCTTCCCAATTTGCTTCTGTAACTTATTACTTTGAAGCACTCGAATAAAATGATAGGAGAAGAAATAAGGTGATATTCTTATTTATAATTATATTTGTATAACTTCTTACCACGGATCATTCTTAAAAATACGATACCGGTATTTATTTGGATCAAACTTATGTTAAGACGTCCAATATTTGCCAAAGTCCGAAAGACAATCATTAACCGTAATTCGACATGTAAATATGGCCAAACCTATGTATGTACAAGTGAGCAATATCCAATGTTAGTTCCAGCTTAACACTGACATCTTTTGGAAAGTATTACCAAATTCCTATTTTAATAATATTATTAGACTAAAGCTGTGACATTAGGCCTACTTTGAAATTTTGCGAAAACTTGATAAATTTTGTAAAACAAAGATACAATGAACAAGCACACTTTTCAGGAAAATACATGTCATTCTTAATATTTGCTATCAAATTGTTACATTTTCGAAAAGTTTATTAATCTGGCAATTTTATATTACATAAATTATTAGAACGTGTCACAGTCTTTCACATCAGACTAAATCTACCTCTTCACTGAACAAACACGTAGGCTAATTAGAACATTTAATTAATAATTTCCTCGTTTGCTAGGCTAATGACAAAAAGGCCACAAACAATTGCTAAACATATGATGATGATGATGATGATGATGATAATAATAATAATAATAATAATAATAATAATAATAATAATAATAATAATAATAATAATTTATCGCTATAACGAAGATACCTATTGGTTTTTTAATAACAATCACTCTAACACCCCCAGAAAGAGGAGGTACAGTTACCCTTAAAAGGAATGAGACGACTCTTGGTCGTCGGAAGTTAAAGTTCTACAGCGCGGTTCACTCGATATCGACGTAACTATAAATATCATGACAAATATAACAAGAATTGTTACAAGGGCCAGAATAAGGATCACGAAGAAGATAGCCATTTAAGGCCACGATTTCACAACATAGCTCGAGTCACAAAATATCATTGCTTCTCTGTACCGAATGGTAAATGCCTGCTATGGGATCTACATTCTGGACTGCTGCTGTCACTGTCTTGTCTCGGTAGCTCATATAGTAGCGTGTCGGTTCCACTGTATAACCGAAATGTCTCGTGTTCGATCCCAGATAAAACTTTAATTTTATTGAGGTGTAATTAATTTCTTCATAGTTCCTCGACTGTCTAATTTGTCGAAAAATATGGAATAATTTATGCCCAATTTCTCGTCTGAACATGATAAACAAATCCTAAGTGTTTCTAATGTCACTGAACAATTTCAAAATATTATTTTAAAAACTAAAAAAGGGTCGTAAATGCTGTATCTAGTGATTATTTACATTTATGTCTATAAAATGAATCTTGGAAAAACGCATATGATACTGGTACTACTGATATTAAGAGTAAATGTATTGTATTTTTCACTACTTCAGTGGATGTTCTCCACTCAATGTTGTGAAAAATTCAAAAACAAAGAAATGTAGATAAGACAGGGACTTAAAAATCTCATGTATTAAAAAGAAGAATGTATATTTAATGAGGTGCAATGTAATGATCCTCATGTTCTTAAATACTACAAGAAGTACAGTGTAATTTATCAAAAATTATGAAAGAGGGAAGTAGAATACATTTGAATAGAAAAGTACAAAATTCAAATAATGCAATTAAAGCTATTCGGAATATTATTAAAGTTAAACTTGTAGATATCCTAAGAAAGAAAATATTTTTTCATTAAAACCAGTGATTATAAAGTAGAGGATCCCAAATCTATTGCAAATTCTTTTAACGTCTTATAGTATATAGTACAGAAATATTATTGACAACTTAATCATTCAAGATTTTGCAAAAGATACAGCAATTGGTTACTTAACAGATGCATTTAATAATTAGTATTAATATAATGTAATTAGTCAATAACTGCAACAGTGCTTTTTCATTCAATCATAACATGAATTAAATTGAATGCACATTAAATTAAACACTATTGCAAACACGTAGATAAAATAGTTAACATCAACTGAAGGGGTGAGAATGAAATAATCCAAAGCCACAGTTTTAACAAAAATTGTTTTGTGCGAGTGCATTTCTTACACATATGGGAAAGCTACTAATAAAATACTGTAATAATTACTCAGCAAATGACATAACCTAAGGACTCTAAACTTTTGTAAAAGTTTGTCTTTGTGGCTTAGGAATATTTTTTAATTTCATTTTAATTGTTAGTTTTTAATATATATGCATTTACATTGTACGTGTGTGTATATATATATATAAATGCATTCATTAGATTAACGTTTATAATATTATAACTTGTAATTTTGTATTGTCTGTGATCATTAACACTTAATCCGAGGACTTTGTAAAACTCTATTTCAACGTTACTTAGCTATTTCAACGTTATTTAGACAAAAACAATCGTTAATGTGGACTAAGAATCGAACTCACTCTTTTCTACACAACACACAGAAGTCTTAGCGTCTGAGCTATTGAAATAACACGAAAGCTTTCCTTTCTGTGCGGAGTGTCGATCTAGTCATGAATGTCTGTTGTCGATCTAACTACGTGATTTATGTATATATTTATCTTTTATTTACGTATTATAATATTTTTTTCGAGTTTTTGAAGTAAATTTCGGAACGATGCTAGTAACAAACCAAATAGCCTGAATTTAAGTAACTCAATATTCGGTATCTTGTGTATGTATCAGTGCTCTGGTCTCCGATCATGCGCAGTGTCTTACATCTGAACCTTAGGAATATTCAATCTTCTCATTCTTTTCCAGGGAAACTGTACATACTCGTACTCAGGGGTCATTCCACAAAATTGTAAGATTAGTATTTTATTAACAGAATAAAAAGTAAAAAGAGGAAATTAAAAACAGATATTACCATATTTGAAACTTTATATTTTCTCCTTAAACAATAGTTTTAATTGATTTTTTAAAATAAGAAGTATTACAAATTGTATGTTTGATAATTTAGCTGTCATCTTGTTATAGAGCCTTACACCGAAGTTGCTACTGTGATTATAAGCTACTGTTCTGTCAAGCATATGTTGTCTGATCTTTTAGTTTTATATTTATGTGAATAGAAATTAAATATATTTTGGTTTTTATGTACGAAATTCAACAAGGCATTCTTATAAATTTGACGGACATTAAAATGCTTTAAATTCAGAATACAACAGTTCTGATGGATAATAAAGACGCTTATTAAGACATACAGTATTTTTATTATTCTTTCCTGTAGGAGTGTTATTGGCATGAGGGAGGTACTAAAAGCACAACCTTCTCCTGTAATACCAAATTGTAATATAGCTTGTACTAATGCGAGGTAAATCAGTCGTAATATATGGAAGTCAAAGAATATGCTTATCCCAATGTAACTGTTGGTCGATTATTAATCCGAGATATTTAACTTGAGAAGATCAATTTAGAATAGGGCAGTACAATTATTATAAGAAAAATTGGACGTATGAATCTTAAATATAAGAGCAAATCAGGAGATTGAAATAGTATTTTTAAAAAAACTTCACTTACGAGTTTATTTCTGTATCTCTTTTAAAATGACGTTTACAGGTGTGGGACTAACAAACATCTGCTACATTTGAGAACACGACGTCCTAAACATATAATAATAATAATAATAATAATAATAATAATAATAATAATAATAATAATAATAATAATAATAATATTAATAATAATAATAATAATAATAATTATAATAATAATAATAATAATAATAATAATAATAATAATTAAAGTTTGCGCTGCCCTCGTGTTGTTCAGCTGGCAAGATTTTACATTATGTATTGCATCGTAACTCGGAAATTAAGAATTTTCAGGAAAAGTTGTATAGACCACTATAGTCTTATTTTTGCCTCTACATTACACCCACAGACTATTTACATGTACTTATGAAACACCCTGTATATAAAATAACTAAAATACAAAGCCTAATGTTGTTTAATATAGTAATTTATTATTATATACTAATAAAAATATAGAGGATCTATACGGTTATTCTTCAAACTATGTCACGGGTAAATGAATACTAAAGGTTATTAATATACAGAAAGTTTCTATGTAGGCAGGTACCACTTCAATCAATACCTAAGAAACTGTTGTCGGATGGCGAGCGGTCATGCCAGCATGTAGACCGGTCCCACTTCACCCCTTACTGCTTAGCTTCCTCTGAACGGGCACTTCGCACTACTGTCATTAAGCCGACGGAACATTACTACCTGGAACCAGCCTGTTTAGGAACCCTCTATATAATTAGCCTTTGACATTCGTTACAAACAAAAGCTAAAGCGATTATCATAAAAAATGCTATGTTGCTTGGTAAACAGTAACTCCATATCTGGTGATGAAAAGTTCTAAAAAAATTATAGATCTATATAAAAAAATTCAACGTTGATAAAATTGAGTATCGGTCGATCATAAAATGGTACTTATTTTTTTTAAGAGTTGTCAATCACGGGAATTTATGCGAATATAGTGGACTCACAGTCATAAAAGATTGGGTTGCTATATATAATAGAGGAAGAACCAGGGTGCTTTGAAGTGACATTTACTTAGATGGGAGGGATTTCCTCCCCTGTTGGGAAGTTATCCCCCCTCACGAATTCGTATTAACATCCCTTCCAGGGATAACTTCTATCCCCCCCCCTCACAAAATATAATAGTTTTAATAAGAGTATATATTATTATACTTTAGAAGTAATTTTTGGATGATATTTGATTTGCTTTGCGTCATATTTCCACGTTTTTATGTCATTTTTTTATATTTTTCAGGACGTAAGTGCATGCATATTTCCAGACTTTACAGGTCACAGAAATCCGAGCCCTAGTGATAACATAGGGAAGTTATTTCTAGTCCTAATTATTTATTTTTTTTTTGTACCAGAAAATTTCATTGGTCACTTGATGAAGATTTGATAACAGCAATCAGAACTTCCTTTCTGAACTACCCTCGACCAAGAATTCAGTCCACAAATAAGGATCCAGAAAACATCTCAGCCCAGTTTTCTTACTCGCTGACAAACGTACATTCATGCCCTAAGAGACTGCAGCGGTCTATTTATTTATTCATCCATTTACTTAGTTACTTATTTAGTTGCTTATTTACTTTTATTTATTTACCTATTTATTTATTAAATTTATATATATTTGCACTTCCATTCACTTGGTTGTTTACCTGCACAGTTCAGTTAAAGCACTATTTATTACATTATTCTTTTATTCAACTTATTTATTTGCATAGGCTTCCTTTATACATTTTTCTCTTTTTTATTGACTTATTTGCTCTGTTACATATTTTGACGTGAATCTGGCTTTGTTCGAGGTACACAACAAAATATTTCCCATTCAAATTTTGTCCTTGCAGCATCCAATCCTGCAAAATAAACTCTTTAGCGTCAAAGAATCATATTTTAGCAGGGGGAAGATTGATACCAAAGAATCCGTTTGGAAAAAGTGAGTCCACATGTTTCCTTACTAAAGACTGCTGGTTTCAGGTTCAAAATATATCATCCAACTTTCATGACATGGGTGTTAGTAGTAGTACTAGTATTGGTGGTAGTAGTACTAGTAGTATTGGTGGTAGCAGTACTAGTAGTAGTGGTGGTGGTAGTAGCAGTAGTAGCAAGAGTAAAAGTAGTAGTAGTAGTAGTAGTAGTAGTAGTAGTAGTATAGTAGTAGTAGTAATAGTATAGTAGTAGTAGTAGTAGTAGTAATAGTGTAGTAGTAGTAGTAGTAGTAGTAGTAGTAGTAGTAGTAGTAGTAGTAGTAGTAGTAGTAGTAGTAGTAGTAGTAGTAGTAGTAATCCTGCTTCATTTGGTTAAGACAAACCCTAAAAAAAACCACACAACTAGGTAAATTGTCCCCACCAGCATTTGAACCCAGGCCTGCTTGTTTCACAGTCAAACATGCTAACCCTTACTCCACAGTGGTGAACATAGCCACTGCATTTATGTTACTCATTATTACCACAGTCTAGTACATACAGTCGCGAAGCTCAATACGTAGTAAATATGCAAACATTAGATAGTTGCTCACCACTAGGATCGCTGATATCGCCTCATTACAGACAATGCAAAATAGTACTGTCACAGTCTATAGTTTCTAGCACCCTCAAAACTCAAGCTTCGTGACTGTATATAGTAGACTGTGTTATTACCATGGTAAGTTTTTTTTTTCTTCCAATGGCAGGTACTTGAATCTGCGTCATTCACCCAAACATCCTCAACTAGAAGTTATGTGCCAAACAGTAGTTCTTTTTGTCACCTTTTTTAGCATTACCCTTGGTGCACCATGGAATATTAACTACAGAATATCGCATGATGATAATAAAATGGAGCAATGGTGGAGTGATGATATGGGAAGTGGGAGTAGCCCAACTCCACTGAAACCTACCATCACAAATTCCACTTGAACCTGTCAGGACACGAGCCCAGATTCAAACGTGGAAGGCCTATATAAATACTGCATTTTATATTTTTTACTTTTTCCTTTCATCTCGTTATGTCATAAAATATAATATAACTTAATATTAGTTAATGCTTAATTATAAAATATGTGATAGAAAAAATTACAAAACATGACAACTGAAAGCCTATCCCTACACTGATATTATTGAACTATGTTACAGTGAATTTTACTCAGTTTTTCATTAAAATATTATATTTATGGGGGGGGCAAAGGCTAATTGGGATTTCCCAGTCTCTGATCGCGTCAAAAACCCTGATAGAATTGACACTTAACCATTGCAGTGAATTTCAGTGAAGTGTGGAGGGCCCAATTAGTCAAATCCATTCTCCTCACCTCCATGCTGGGGCCCCCTGGGGTCTTTTAAGATGCGAAAGAGAGAGTGGGAAGCTACTGCATTTATCCTTCCCAAGAAAAACTGAGTCACTGGTTGAGAAGAAACTGCCTACTGGAGGATGCACTGGAAGGAATGGTGAATGGGAGAAGAGTTCGGGGGCAGAAGATATCAAATGATAGACGACATTAAGATATGTGAATCATATGCAGAGACTAAGAGGAAGGCAGAAAATGGAAAGAGTGGAGATTGCTGGGTTTGCAATGAAAGACCTGCCCATGTGCAAAACACTTGTGTGTGTATGTATGTATGTATGCATGTATGTTCACATAGTACTTAAAATTAAACAAACGCAAATGAGTTAAAGAACCATCAGTGAAAATGTTTACTGAATTGTAATGCTAGTTTCACGAGATTTGTGGATCCAAATATGCACAGCATGCGGTAAGTATGCTGATTAAGCCTGAGAAATCTGTTATATGGAAAATCTGAATAAAAATCACACAAACTTTCTTCGTACTTTTACATTTCATCTTCATTTTATCACACTACGTCTGCAATTTCTAGCTGAAACTCAGCAGGAGCACCGTCTACAGCCACAGTGAATGGATCTCTGAACATTACAGTACTTTCAGAAGAGTTTCGAGAACTGAACAATTCAAAAAAAAAAAAAAACGAACAGCAGGTCGGAAAACACTTTCGAAATAACAGTAGGAGTTTCTGACAGAGTATTCCTCATGGGAATTGGAGTACTGTATAACATGCTGTCCAACTACTTTATCTAGAAAACTCCATATAGGCTACTTTCTCAGAGACCATAACTGTCTCAGCCAAAGTGTACTCCTTGGATGTACAGTATGGTGGGGTATGGTGAGTATGATGGGGGAGAGCAGAATTTTTAACTCCAATGAATTAGCAGTGTGTTCAATATTGAACAATCACTCTTAATTGGCCAATCACTTTCATTTACATTGTTTGCTATTATTAAATATAGTACCTGCTATCGACTGAGTTAATTATCACTATTCTAGCCATATGGTTAACAGTGAGTAAGTCAGTATGGTAAGTTAATTTGTATTATAAATCAAGAAAATTTTATTTACAAAGGCATGTTGCAATGATTTGAAATATAAATTTATTTATTCAAGTAATTTTGAATTAAAGTGAAAACATCTGAACAAATGAGAAGTGGAAGAGAGAGTAATTATTATTAGTAGCGAATTTATGTGAATTGGATAATTAATATGAATCAATGTTGTAGGTTGGGAATAGGCAACTATAACTGTAGGAGTATTCTAATATAAGTACATGGAAATAGACAATAGAAGAGGACTTCAGGAGCAGGAGTGAAGAGAAAGGGATAAGTATGTAAATAAATAGAGGAGGGAATAGTGGGGAAATATATGTGATGTAAGTGTTGTAAAATAGAGAAAATGTAAATGTAGGCAAGTAATTTAGGACAAAATATTTCGGAAAGAATGAGTAAGAGTAGGCGGATTTCAGAATCTTCTTCAATACACAGTTTACATAAAACGCCTGTTCCGTATTCACAGCATCTCTTCCCATCTTTTCTTGGGTCTTTCTATGTCTTGATGTCCTGATGGTCTGTATTGGTATGCTTATTTTGGAAGTCTTGTTTGGTCCATACGATATAGATGTTGTTTCCAATTATTTCGATATTGTTGGATTTTATCATGTATGGAATATATCTTCATTTCGTATGTGATCCAGTGTTGTATAGACATTGGTCCTTCTCAAGAAAGTCATTTCTGCACTCTCAATTTTACTGTTAATTTTCTTATTAATCATTAGGGCCCAGATTCTTAGGTTTTAACCTATTTTTTTCAACTTATTTTTGTGTTTTACACTCACAAGATTGTAATGTGTGAATCTTACTGAACCTAAAAAGGGCTAAACTGGACTTTAAGACCTGAAAATGGCTAAAACGTAATTTTCAAACTTGATTAAATAAGTCCATATTTTTTTCACCCACCCATGTACAGCTACTTGTAAAGTTATTTGTAAATTTTACACAGCTCGCACTTGTCACTTTGCTATAGAACTGTTCACAACTTTCTTGGGGCTGCTGACAGAATGCAAAGGATCGAATGCAGTATTCTCTGAAAAGAGAATAGGATAGGATAGGATAGGATAGGCAATTAAACTTGCCTTTACCAACAAGATACTGAAAACCAAACTTTCATTTTTGGGGGTTTGCCGTCACCTCTCTGACATTCTTAAGGATACACTTTCAGCATCTTTCAGCCACAATTCAATGTCTGGAGTCTGCATCCCTGCCAGTGAAAGACGCTATTGGCGTCACAAAGACGGTGCAGAATTCTATCAACGAAATATCTGGATCTGTTGGCACAGCATGCTCTAATAAATTAGTAAGTACACTACCAGATTTTCAGGGCACATTCGGAGCTACAATCATGGAGAATGTTCATGACTGTATTATGAAACATACCCACATGGTATATCACACGAATATGAAACATAACATGACTTTTTTACGAAACTAATACGGAACATACCAACATGGCTAGTACCTAAGGATTTACAGTGTTCAAATCTGATCCCGACTTCATCCATTTGTGAACATGATGTAACATTATAAAATAATTTAAATATTTTTAAATATTCCTCCAGCTTACATTTTGCCAATGCAGGCAACAGGAAATGCTTCATACCACTCCATAGCCATAACCACCAAAAGCAGGATCAAGCAACTATTTCATAAAGTAATAGAATGCACAAAGGACAAATCATGGAAGAACATAGCTGACGAACCTCAACAAATTCAAAATGCATAGCAGTTACACATATCCGAATGGTTACAGGGCATTACTGTCTTGTCTCCCATTTGCACAGAACTGGAATTCTAGACAGCTCTCTTTCCCCATTACGCAATATGCAAGAAGATATGGACAGTTCTCATCTTCAACACTGCCCTGCATTCTACCTACTTTATTAACATCTATGACCGATATTGGGAACCATGTACAAAACTCTCTTCCTAATACTTTTTCTTTTTCATTACTTATTACCATTATTATTTCAAACCTTTGTATGTGTACACATTGTATGTATTCTGTGTTTTAAGACAATGGTCATTGGTTAAGATATTAAAAAAAAAACATTTTGCCAATGACTACAGCATTTCTTCCTTTAGTTATGCAGCCATACAACGATCCGCACATCGTAGCATTTTTGAAGAGTAAACAAATTCACTGGTTGCGACACATTCTCATAAAAAACCAATGATACCATGCTGAAGAGAGCATGGAGACACAACTCAAGTGGCCAGAGACCTCTTGGCAGACCGAAATTCCAGTGGACAGATCAAGTCAGAATGGATCTCATCTTTCTATAAGGATGTGAATACCATGCAGAGGATAGAGTGGAACAGAGGAAAAGTGTGAACAAGACAAAATTCCTTCTGTGGTTTAATGAGCGATGGAATTGATTGACTGATTGGTTAACAGACTAAGCCTACCTAGAATTTCGTAAACATTCTTTTGGCATGATCTATTTTCGAGGTAAAAATGAAAAAAAAAACTAACTTTTTACATGAACGTTTTATGTTGATGCCACTTGTGGTGCCATGGAAACAGAAGTACAGTAGAGTCCTAATTATCTGGACTAAGTATACAGGCCAAGGGCAATCAAGATAAGCAAAACTCTGGATAATGCGGAGGATGAGAGTGCTATATGGTTTTTTGATCTTGTAATTTGAAAGGAACAAAGGCTGGACTCAGTAATATAGAAAGACATTACTCACATGTACATAATAAACGAGTTTTTATTCATAATACAGTATGGGTACACTATGTAATTTATTTTAAAAAAAACTATATTGTTCAGTACTATATACATACATACACTACTGTAATTAAAAAAAAAAAAAAAAAAAGCAATCCGGATAACACAGAAGGCTGGATAATGGGGACTCTAATGTATAAGATATATTTCGTTCCTTGTAGTTTTCCATGTGGTCTGTCTCACTCCAGTCTTTATTTAAGGATACACTGATGTGAAATTTTGTCATTTTCGGTCCAAAATATTGATTTTTTGTTTTTATCTTTAAAAAATTGTTCATGGTGTAGAGATGTCCTCTGCCAATTTTCATGGCCATACGATCGGTCTATCAGCTGTTTAGGGCCACATTTCTAAAAGGTTGCGCGCTCTGACTGGTAATGTAAATCCCCCGTCCACGCCCTCAACTCTGAATTCTGCGATGATTGTGGAAATTACTCTGTATTTTATATATTATTTATTACACTACTGTTTGTGAAAAGACAACACCAAGAAAAAATGGCCCGAACGACTCCAATCTCAGGAGACGTGTAGAACAGTGTACCATCAATAATTGATTACATTTCCAGAGAAATGGCGTACACATAGGCTGAACAGTGACGTCTCTTGTTTCACCAGCAAGGTCAATGTTATGCCTTGCTCAGTCAGTGCAGAGCTTCCAAAGGAAGTGGAAACGTGAATCTAGTGTAGGTATGCCTCATCGACGAGGAAGGCCGCAATATCAGCACGTGAATGAGTTTGGGAAGAATGATTGTTCTCCAGTAAGCAGGTTTGTCATACCGTGACATTTTGGCTTGTACAGAGCATGCTGCTATGACAGTGATGCGTGTGTGGAACCAGAAGAGGGTCGTACACAGAGACGAGCGGGTACTGGGCCACGTAATGTAACCACAGCACAGGATGACCGCCATCTTATCCTCTTTGGCCGTGACGGACCGTACAGCTTCATCCACAATGTTGAGTCGACGTTGGAGTACTGCATCGGGTGTTGATCTATCTGCCGTCGTTCGTCGCCGTCTTTTGAGGGATGGACTAGTGGCTCACATGCCGTTGCATCGGCTTCCATTGTCCAGAAACCACCAACGTCCCAGACTATAATGGGCACTGAACACCGTCACTGGCGTGCTGAGTAGCAAAATGTAGTGTTTTCGGACAAGTCATGCTAGTCCTACTTGTCCTACAATGATGGTTGCATACATGTCAGACCCTACCGTGGTGAACACAATCTGAGAGCCTGCATTGTTGAGGAGCATAGCGGAGAAACGCTAGTGTGATAGTTTGGGGCGCCATTGGACACAATATGCGATCTCGCCTCCTACGTATTCAGGGCAAACTGAACAGCAATCGCTACATTAGGGAGGTTTTAGAGCCCGAAGTACTGCCACTCCTTCAGGCAACTCCACATGCCATATTTCAGCAGGACAATGACAGGCAACATGTGGCGAGGATTGTACAAGCCTTCTTTGAAGAACGACGGGTATCCTCTTCCCTGGCCTGCACGTTCGCCAGACATGTCGCTCATCGAACATGTCTGGAAAGTGGTTGGTTGGCAATTTGTTCGCCATGGTCCTCCAGCATCGACCCTTGACTCTTTGTGGATTCGCATACCAACTGCGTGAAGGGAGATTCCCCAGGAACATATCCAGTCTCTCTTTGATTCCATGCCACGACGCTTAGAAGCTCTGATTGCAGCGCATGGAAGCTTCACACCATACTGAAATCTCACGGTCACAGATCAGGTACAATTCTTTAATTCTAATCATTTGTATATCGTTATGTATCTAATCTGAGGTATCAATTTCATTTCAGTCACATGTACCTTTCTTGGTGTTGCAATTTCCACAAACATTTGCGTACATTAGATTTCCAATTCAGACAGTGTAACTTCTCGAAATATTTCTTCATAGGATCCAACAGATGTCACTTCAAAGGATGCTTTCCTTTGAAAAATATTCAGTTACCAAGGAGACCATAACTCTTGTCTAAAGAAAAATTCCATTTGTTGCTAGTAGCCATAACAACGTGTTTTCCATGCTTGGTTTTTGTTTTGTTATACAATAAATATTTGCAAGTTTCTAACAGTTTTATTGTTAGTCTTATAATAGTGTCTAGAGTCTATAGTGATTTGTTTTCATAAGTTTACATGTTTTTTTTTTTTTTTTCAGTCGTCATCTTTATTTACTAGTGCAGGTTAGGTGTGCACTGCATGGTAGTGTATATAAGAGTAAGTTCTGCGTATAATAAGAAAGGCCTATATATCTCAAAATGCCTAGAAAATAAAAAAGATGGAGTTCTTGTTTATTATTATCATTCCAAACTTTGAAGTCAATTTTCTCCACTTTCAATTTTTGTAAATTTTGCATTGCTAAAAATGCTACTCTTCCTACAAATTTTGTACTACATGCATGATTTTTTTTTAGAGGTTTCTGAATGTGTTCTTAACAAAACTTACTATCAGATTATACCTAACATTCATATTTTATTTAATATTAATTTTTGTTTATGCTCGAGTTGATTTTTTTTTTCCGTTTTTACACTTTAGCGCATAAAATATTTTTTATTTTATTTTTAGTAGAATAAAAGGAAAAATTGTATAGTAAGTTTTATTTCCGAGGGTCTGAAAAGTATGTAGACAAAATTTCAGGCCGAAATATTTGAATTTGTGGGAGGAGTAGCAATTTTTGAAAAGCTAAATTTACACAATTTAAAATTACAAAATTATTAATAATTCATATATTTCTGCATCAAATGAGACGAAACTTTGTACACAGACTATTTGTATACAGTAGGACAACTGTACAAAATGTCAGAGATCTACATAGAATAGTGTAGAAATTTCAAATTTCACATCAGTGTACCCTTAATGTGCCTCAAGGTTTTCCACATAATAGTCTTGGAAATATTGGGTATATTGCAGGGTTACATACTTTTAGAGATGACAGACCATCATGAACAACTGTTTTATAGGAGCATGTGTCTAGAAACATATCATTTGGTGATTATAGAATGTCATGTGTGTGCTAATGGCTTTAAGAAACATTGCAGAATAAAAACCCAAAACGTTCGTTATTTCATTATAAACTTTCAATTAATTCATACAGTACAGTCCTTCCATCAGAGATGCGACTTGACCCCACAGTCTGCACAGCCTTCTTTGCATGATACAGAGCAGCTCCCTTTCACCAGGAACTTGAACCCAGTCAGTTCCTAGCAGAAGACTCTATAACTTTTTACTTGAAGGATATCACAATTCAAATACCAGTACCCATTTCAGAAATTTTCCAAACTGTCTTCCACCAGCTTTCGTACAAACATTACAATGTTATGCCATCGACTGTTGAACCAGTTCAAAGATTTTCAGAATGTTCCTGACAGTGTCATAGGCAATTATGATCCTACATAAACTTTGTACTGTTTACATAAATCATTATGGCAACACCAAAGCCTATATTAAAGACAAAACAATAATAAAATTTATCATGATCCCTTGCACTTAAAACTGTGATTAGAGAGAGCATTCTGACACAATACACATCACTTTCTTTAATTACCAAACAAAATGTTTCTGAAAATGGGTTCCTACACAAAAGTAACATCACACAATCAGCCAGTACACACAAATATCGGTATCAAATAAAATACACTACAGTGTTAAAGAAAGTCCATTGGCCTAGTGTACTTTATTACTTTAATAAAGCTATAAAGTTTTAATTACTGTAATATCTGTGTTTTTCTTTTTCTCCTTTTATTTTTTGTTAATTAATTAGATACTTGTTTCGAAATTTTGTGGAATGCCTCCTGAGCATGAGTATGTACTCTTTCTGGGGGTGCTAGAATGATTTTTATATATAAAAAACAATATGAATCTTTAGTCTAGCAATAAAATTATTATTATTATTATTATTATTATTATTATTATTATTAATTATCATCATCATCATCATCATCATCACCATCAGTAGTGAAGCATGACAAAAGTTTTGGATAAGCTGGGCTGAAGGCATGGTTTGGAAATAGTGATCTAGGCTGTGCTTTACATTGCTAAAAGGTAAACGAAACGCAGAAATGCTCCTGTTTTTAATTAACTAAATTCTAAATTGATCTTGTCCTTTCTTCGAAAATGTTTGGGAAAGCTCAGCTTACCCTGCCTACCCTGACGCTTTGCCAGTGATTATTATTATTATTATTATTATTATTATTATTATTATTATTATTATTATTATTATTATTATTATTAATTCGAGTATAGATTCTTCATGTGATAATTGCAATTTCTTTGAATCCTCTGTCAATTTTATCCAAGGAAGTCTGGATCAAATTTAAATCACACACTTGAAAAATAAGAACATAACCATAGTAGAACTCATATTTTAGGCAAGCCCTATTTGATGTTTTTTCCGCATTTCAATACTAATAATGCCTTACGGCCTTAACTCTGCCAGCTAAAATAAATCATTATATTAATAATTATTATACATACAATTGAATCCTCTAGATTCAAAACCCCCTAAAGACTGAGTTATGCCCACATATTGCTTGCTAAGAATGAGTTCTAATGACTTATATAGTTTGAATTCAAAAAGCCACTAAATTTGAAGCTAAACATTTGTTAAAATGTCACTGTTAGGTTGAAAATTCGCTCTATTTGCCACCAGTTACTGTCAAAATACTTTAATTTGTGAAAGTGGATATAGGGGATTATGAGTCTATAGGATTCAATTAATGTATTTTTATATTCAATTTAACATTATTCTCTTTGCTGTCAAACCCATATTTTACATTAAACAGTGATCTTAAATGATTTTTTTTAAATCTCAACAACTGCAAAATGCATTTCGATGCAATACATAAAATGCATATTTTTTTTTTTTTTTAAGAATCAACTACTTAACAATGCAGCTGCTCCGCACTAATGTATAAGCCAAGTAATCTCCGAAGCTGCAAGTCTGTGTAACAAACACAACTTACATCGCCGTCTGTTCTTGTCTTTTGAGGTGCGTGGTGTCAGTGTTACTACAGTGACAAGTCAAAATTGTTTTTACCATTACATGTCACTACAAAACAATGGCAGCGAAAAGGAAAATCCTTTCTCTTGCAGAAAAAGTTAATTTTAATTCTTCCCCTTAATGTTTTCCAAAGTTTTTTTGGACAATATTACTGGTACCCATAACTTACTTATTCTAGCTTTTCTTAAGTTGAATTTTTGCTTAAGTATTCCAAATTTTTTAAATAAAAATAGCAAACCCCTGCTTCAGTGGTTGTCAGCATTCGCTGAAATGGGTAGAGTGCAAGAAGTGCAACAAAATATGCTCCGTCATGCAGAAGGGATAGGGAGACAGCATACCCGCCAGCAGCCACAGGTGCAAGCTAGTGCTGTAAGAGACCTGTGGGTAAAAGACGCTAGCCCGAGAGTGCAATATGCTGATGACCGCTGCCCTATTTAGTGTCAATCTCAATTCGAGGTTAATTATTCTCTATCCCCTGAAAAACGTTAAATAGGGGTTCTACTGTACAATATGAAACATCTTAACACCGAATTCATAGGAATTTAATATGAAGCATGCCAACACAGCTACCACAGGAATATAGAATGAAACATAGCACTAGAACTACTACAGCAATATAATATGAAATACAATATGGCCATCATACAGATATAATATGAAATATGACAACTGTATGAATATATCAAATATATTACAAACGTAGCTGCCATATGAATATAGCTTGCAACATTCCAACTTACGGTATCATGTGAATATATTATGTATATGAAACAGCAACATAACTACCATACAAATATAATACAATTTACAACATGGCTTATCACAGAAGTAGTAGGAGGCCTATTTTATTTAAGGACACTTTCAAGATTAGAGGTTATTCAGCATCGAAGTTTCAACTTGGACTGGAATTTACTAAAATTATGCCTGGAGCCTCTTATCAGACACACACAAATTCAAATTTTATATGCAGCATTATCAAATATGAATAAGATGGAAACATCTCTTGAATAGCAGGGCTAAAAATCTTGTCCAGATTCTTCAGCATGACTAGTTTAATTGCTCTGTAAGTCATACCAATGCCCAGTAGATATTTAAGGCTGGAAAAGACATGCGAAATAGAAGGTAAAAAAACAATTTTGCTCCCATGTTCAACAAAAGTAATTTTAAAACTGTCTTTTATATGAAATCTATGAAGAAAGAATTCTGTTACTTTATGTCTGATTCACACTCTTACTCATATACACATTAATATATTCAATACACCACATTTAATTTACGATTTTATGTTTCAGTACACAACAGACAGATTAACACGATGACTAGTGACAATAATTTGCATCATTATATTATCCTCTATTCTATTCTGTTAAATAAAACTAGCACTCTTTTCTAGGCTTTGGGTATCTGGAAGGCAATGTTTGATCTCTGAGCTATGTATTAATTATACCAATTTCAAAATCCAAATCACCTGTTGTGTATTATTGTTTTACAACTTTTTTCTTTTCCAAAGGTGTGCATTTCTCGTTGGGTTTCTTATGGCCGCAGCACCCTTTCACGTCACAGAATATGGTCTTCACAGACGATCCTTCACCTACACCGTGGCCACAACATCCTTCTGTGCAACAGAATATGGTTTCCGCAGAGGATTCTTCACCAATACTGTGGCCGCGACACCCCTCTGTGCAACAGAATATAATCTCCACAGAGGATTCTTCACCAACACTGTGGCTGCGACACTCCTCCATGCAACAAAATATGGTCTTTGCAGAGGATCCTTCATCGACATCATTACTGACATCGTCTGTCGTCATGACCTTGCGAGCCAGCTTCAAGGCATAGAACTCATTATAGTGTGCTTTACGCTTGTTCTCAAAAGCCTTCCGCTTTGCAAGCTCTTCTGGGGTCTCCTCCTCTTCCGAGCTGGATTCCCGACTCTGCAGCACCTTGAGAGGGTCCTCTCCCTGCTTCTTCAGCTTCTCTGTCAGTGTCTGGTGGTCAAGCTTCCCTGCATCCACATCGTCATCTACATCGTAGTTGTAGGGTGTCTTGGGTTCATCGATTTTCATGTGACCATAGTCCTTGTCGGCAGGGTGCAAAGTCGAAATGATGTTCATCTCATCCCAGTGTGCCCCTTTTTGCTCGTTCGGCTCTGATGTTTTAGACCGTGGTGTTTTCAGGATCCCCTTTGAGGGTTGTTTGCCAGATGACTCTGCCATGTGTCTGTGCAAAGTAATACAGGTGCTCATATCTACACAGATTATATTATCTGCATCTCTCACACCAATCGAGAGCAGAACAACATACAAGCTGGACAGTGAGAATTAAAAAGGACTGGTGAATTATTAACTTCTAGAACAAATAATTATAAATAATTATGGTATAATAGTACATAAAAAAATGCATTTAAGTGTAGGAATATGTAAGTACTGCAATGTTCACACGTGAAATCGTCAGTAATGATACTGTAGAATATGATACGAAAAAATATCAATTTTAAAAATACAATATCGCAAAATACTAGTGAAGCCCTACTTACTTACTTATTTACTTACAGATGGCTTTTAAGGAACCCAAAGGTTCATTGCCGCCCTCACATAAGCCCGCCATCGGTCCCTATCGTGTGCAAGATTAATCCAGTCTCTATCATCATATCCCACCTCCCTCAAATCCATTTTAATATTATCCTCCCATCTACGTCTCGGCCTCCCCAAAGGTCTTTTTCCCTCCGGTCTCCCAACTAACACTCTATATGCATTTCTGGATTCGCCCATACGTGCTACATGCCCAGCCCATGAAGCCCTACAGTTACTGTAAAGAGAAAACGACACCAAAACATACGAATACTAAAGAGCTATGTACATGGGCAGGTATTTATGGAGATTAATTTTATCATTTGTGTTTTTTAATATTGGTGTCGGCAGAGATCGTTGGAGATTGATTTGTACTCTTGGCGGAAATTAATAAAAATTTTGGAAAATACAATTATTTTGGAATTGGAATATTAACTATTAACTCAGTATGAATATTACTTTCCAAATAATTAACATAAAAGGTGCGTTGGATTCTGGTAAAAGTGCAGTATGGCCAATACACAATATTTCTTAGATTGAGACTGTATTTAACATTACATTCATTAAAAACGAAATAAACCTGCAGCCCTCAAATTAACACTTTCAAATTATTAGTGAAATGTTGAATTATCCGTCTTTTGAGTTCACTAATGTAATCAGAACACCTGGAATACCATGTAATGTAGCCTACTTGGATATATAACAAATTCAAGTGAAAAAAAAAAAAATCCGAAAAAAAATTCAGAATATGAAATTCGCTATAAAACGACGCAATAGTAATAATTCGCGAATATGTTCATATTTCGCTATTAGAACTATATTTTGCGATTTGTCGCGATTGTTTTATCCGCATATTATTAATCAGAATCACTTAATTCGTAAATATTAGCAAATATCCATTGTAAGCTTATATCTATTATGTCGTGATTTTCGCGATCTCCATAAATATCCGACCCTGAATATGTAGGTCTACTTATAGGCTAAGCCCATTTGAAAATTCACCGTATTTTGTCACTAAGCTATCTCCTCATCAAACCCCAGTTAACCCTGTTACTGACAGTTCAGTTCTATCTTATCAATTACCTATCTCTGACAGGTCAATCCTATCTTGTCACTAATCTATCTTCTCATCAAAGCCTGCCTAACCTTGTCACTGCACCTTCATGGACACTACAATGCACCCAACATATTGTAGTAACTGAAATCTCAATCAATTACTGGCATAATAATAAAAATTGACTTTAGCAATATCGTACTTGTCTCTTGCTTATGGGAATAACTGAACAAGGTGTGAACGATAATAAATAGCGGGGTATGTGGACATTGTGAACGGCCAGTGAAAGTAAACAGAAAAAGTTTTGTTTTTAATTGCGGGAAATATTAGCCTATACGCCGTCAAAAAGCAAGTCGAGAGTGTGGTTGAAAGGTTTCATGGCGAACATAATCTAAATTAAACTAACCTAACTTCCGGAGAGTAAGAGATAAGTCTAAACCATAGCTGAATGAAAATTATACAAAACAATGCACAGGAATAGTGGATATGAACAGTATCGCTAAAGTAAATAATTACGATAAAAACTATTAACTCACCAAATAGACCAAATGTACTAAAAATTAATCGCTACAAAACACCTCTCCAGACAGCACAAAGCACACGATAAACAACAAATTGGTAATTACGACTAACAAAACAATACACAACATACTACTGCAAACATTAGAAAATGATCACGATAAAAGACTAAACTAGCGCTGAGGTAGTTCCCTTCATACTCAGCTTATACACCTTGTAAATACGAATTTATGACATGTTAGGTTTGGTTAGTTTAGGCTTTTATTATGCCTTGCATATACGACCAACTGCATCTCCACAAAAAAGTCCCTTATAAATTCAACGATTTTCATTTCCGAAATCACTGGAACTACCTCAGCGACTATCAACACAAAAAATTGTTTTCTTTTCGTATTCTATAGTAGACTCAAAGATTTTTTCCCCACTAAATCTTTTTTTTTTTTTTTTTCAGTTTATCAACACATGCTCTTCTACACATGTCCAATGCACTCTAATTTCTCCATAATAAGATCATCTTCACATGGTTTACTTCTCACAACTTTCATAAAACCAATGCTGTCCCATCACCCAATTATATTGCTTGTAGGCCTACATTACATCAGGTATCTAAATGGAATGCTGAAAAAATCGTACAGCTCCTTTTTTGCCTCCATATCACCACTGCATCCCTCAGAACTATTACAGTCTTCATGATCCCCTAGATCTTTTGCACAGGCCTTTTTGTCAACACTTCTGCATCTAGGCCTAACACTTTTCCTGTATCAACAGAAATGACAGTCAAAGCTTTATAGTTTAAAGTGTGGTCTCTCTTTTGCTACTGCAAACTTGTCATCACCATCACTGCATTGCACTGCTTCCTTGCTTCAAGCATATTAATATAGGCCTATTTTAACAGTTAACTGATTCTAGAATACTATGCTCAATTATTTTACAAAATGTTTAACACTTAAGTACTCGCGAACTATTTTGTGACATTAATACTTGTGTGGGGGTCAAAGTGACCTCCAAGCAAAAATGCGAATTAAAATATAAAATTCATAGTTCCACGCAAACTTTCTAGCTCATATGGGTCATTACTTGACACAATGTTCTTAAGTAATAATTTGTATGTATGTAGGCCTATTTATTCACACTGCAAATGGGTAAATACCCGGTGGCAGTGGTAACTAATTACTCATAATATTAATAATAAAATAATAGTAGCAATATATAATAATATTAACAAGGAGCATCCTAAATTAAATGAATCTCTTAATATAACATGGTTAATTAAAGTACATATAATTTATTAACCCTAAGTTCGAACTTAAAACCAATTTGCATGTATATACACTACAAAAGTAACACTGTGGACTGATTTGTAACATTAGTAGTCGCGTGGGGTTTAGAGTGACTCCCAATTAAAAGCACGGATTAAAATATGAAATATCCTGGTTCTATGTATATCTTCTAGCTCCTATCCATCATTACTTGCCATAATCTTCCAGCTAAGAGATTTCACGTATAGAACCACAAAAATAAGACTATACTACTTGTGGACTAATTTATGACATTAGTAGTCGCGTGGGGGTCAACAGAACACCCAGCCTAGAAAATTTAAATTAACGCAACAAATGACAGTGATAAACTGGAAGTTATCATATAGTCGTATTGCCGACACCCTTTCAGAAAGGTGCTGATAAACTGGACAATGTCAGCGTAAAAATAATACACTAGGGGTCAACATGACACCCACGGGACTACTTAAATGTTAATGAAGCGTATGCAAATTCGTAATGGAACACAACAGTCTACCAGCACTTTACCTTTGCGCAGCCCATAATGCAAACTTTATATTACTGATTTAATATCGAAAGTACCTTCCTTTCAGCACACTATGCATATACACACTATTACTAATAATGCACAGCGGTAAATCCTTTAGTTCAATTTGGTCGTAACCGTAACGGCACGGTTCAAAGCTACCATAGTTCAGTTAAGCGAACATTAATTCCAATATTCCAAACCCACACAAACAAACAGATTTAAGCCTACCACTTTCACACATATTACATAGACAATACACATATCACATTTTTTTAAAGAAAGAAGTGCAACATACTTCCGAATATTTGCCACATTTTCTGCACGTGGGGTGTGGACAAACCCAACCTCTTCTGCATTAACAGAGGTAGTCTACTCCACTTTGCTAGCTTTCCGCACAGTTCTTATGACTAACAGCTTCGTTTTTCCTAATGTGAACATTTACAGAGTAAACCTTTTCTTTACAAACAGCTTTACTTTCCCCATCTTAAAAATATCTTATCGTAAAACAATAAACACAATTTTTACCTCTTTCATTAATGCCTCCGTTATAAAAAAACATACAAGAATTTTACGAAGTCTACGAAATGCCACCGTGCCAACATAGAATTTGAAATATCCCACTAAAATTCTAGGTTAGTTCATAAATCCGCCTATAATGAGCATTTAAGCCTGGTTCAGACGGTGCGTGTTTCTGTGATGGATTCCAAGGTGGCTAGCAGGCTGGGAGCCGTGGTGGCTGCGGTGCTTGGTTCCGTGGTGGCTGCGGTGATGGTTTTCGTTCACACGGAGCGAGCTGCCTTGCATGCTGGATCCAAAGAGTTTAAAGTATTACAAACTCTTTGGCTGGATCCCAGTTTGGAAGTTGGAGATGCTGGCGCGGTACGATTTGTAAACATCAAATATGGAAGCTGTATGTGAAGCTGTACGAAGAAGACGTTTAGCAGCCTTTGCTGTTTTGCTAGCTTTGAACGCTGAGGAGACGGATCAAATTAAAAAGAGTAGAATGTGGAGCCGAAAATGGTTACTGCGTAGAAATACGGGCCAAGATGTCTTAACAATGCTGTTTGTATAGCATATAAACATGTTTCTTCTCTATACGCCTCAATTAAAGTTCTGACTTGATCTTTGGTCCAACCGTAGGAATTCATAATCAAAATTTTCGACTTGCTCTCTTAAGGGGAGAGGATGGTATTTTTCAAAACTTTTTTCATATTTGGTGTAAATTATTAATTTTTTGTATGTAGAGAGCTCATAGCTGTGGCAACTCAACCAAATAAAAATATTTTGAAAAAAAATTATTTGGGGGCCCAAATTTAAAAAATATATATATCCAATGCAGGATTGTACTAAAACCGAAATATCTAAACCGTTTTTAAAGATAGATTCAAACAGTTTTTGCAATGTATTTGCAAAAGTATGTTCTACAAACTGTCTGTAACAGAATTCTGATATTAGTCCCTACGTTGGTAAAATAAACAATTAAAATTTAATAACAATTTTATGATTTCCTTTCTTGCAAACAAACGCACGTATTTTTAAAATGAAATCAATTAACAAAATTCTGTTACAGAGAAAAGTTTCCTAATAGTCTAAGGAATGTGTGTTCTAAATATCATGCATGTATCTTTAATAGTTTAGAAATTATATTCATTTTGTCTGGCAATGTAGCAAAAAAAAATGAAGTTACTGGAAACCAATAAAAGCGGGCGTGTGATTTAAAAATCCATAGCGCAGGAAGATTAAAAATGACGTCTCAACATCCGATAAGGGCACAAATACTCACAAAATGTTGTGCAATGTATTCCACACATATCAAAGGGTATTTTAAAGAAAAAAACAATTTTTTGAAAATTTAATTTACCGGAAACAACAATAAAAGTGGGCGAGTGATTTAAAAATCCATAATGCAGGAAGTTTAAAAATGGCGATCCACACATATCACAGAGTATTTTAAAGATTTTTTTTTTTTTAATTTAGTAATTTTTCATCAAAAATACCATCCTGTCCCCTTAAAATAGTAGCTTCTGCAACCTTCCCAAAGTTGATCCACACTGTTGTTTTCTCGCTCCCAAGGTCCCAGAACAGTCTAGATAACACTCATGATAAATAAGAAACTAACCATAAGTGGAAAACAACTAAAATTCTACATTAACAATAGTAAATGTTGCAACAAAGCAATTAAACAAGAAGTTTAAAACAACTAAAGCTCTATATTTGATTATTCTATCCTTAGAAACTAAGAAATACATAAAAATAAAAACATTTAGTTGGAGAACAACTATTTTGGTAACACTGAACCAGCACAGAAGCACGCATGAAAAATAGCAAGGAACCTACCCTCGAAATCCAGCAAGCTAGCCATCCACGGAGCCACTAAAGCGCATTATTAACGGTGAGTGACCACGCAGGCGACCCATCCGCGCAGCCACCTTGGAATCCATCACAGAAACACGCACCGTCTGAACCGGGCTTTAAGCTGGGAATCCCGCTCCAGCATAGAGAACACAGACTTTTGGACTATAAAGAAGTGCATATAAACCTTTTCTTTCCTTGAAGATGGAAATGCTTCAATAATTTTTGAGCTGATATTTCCTCGCCTCATGTCTATTTGGTCGAGGAGAAAATAATCGTCTTTACTTAATTCCATGTTTTAAAATGTCTTTATTTACATGAACCTTCATTAAGTACAATTTTCGCTGTCTTAATTGCACAAAATATAAATTGCATTTTGTTTCTTGTACCATTGTCGCTCACACTCAATTTATTTCTAAGCAATGAAAATTTATAACTCTGACAGCAGGAAACCAAAGCAATATTCCAACACTATAATTTTGTTTTCTGTGTATGATAGAATTCTGCGATAGTCTTCTCCGTTTTAATACCGTTTAAGAGAGTTAAGCCCCGACGACACTATTATATAGAGCTGTCGAGAGGATGGGCGCAGCTTCCGTTATTATGACTCAAATGTTGCGTACTACTTCAATAATTTCGTGTACAGTGCAATGGTGCCGGGAATTGGGTTCATTTTTTCTAAGACCGGGATCTATACTTGTGTTTTTTTTTATGATGGGACATGACAGTTAAGAGACCGAGCTTGGAACTACAGTGCCATGTTGCTAATATGGACTACCACGCTGCCAGCTGATGGAAGCTAGCAATTTGTCGTTAAGATGGCTGACGTTAAAACATTCATTGACAATTGACGCGAAAGTAAGAAGACAATAAAAAAATCGACAGAGAATCAAATACGAAACCTACCATTGAATGATAACATTGTGTGCACAATAAATGTCGCCAAGAGAGTTATTAAACACTCGCCACGTGGGAACTGTAAGTTTGGCAACTCAACCGTTGTTACCATAGCAACAGGCGAACGAGTTAGAAAGAGAAGAATATAGAGTGGCCATGTTGTCCTGTACAGCGCTCTTTGCGGTGCCACCGCGAAACACGGCAGATATGAACTAAGCGCCCACCGTTGTAAAAATTTGTCTGCTTACAATGTTGTGTATACGGAGGCAGAGCTACGAAAAAACAAAGAAAAACATGCTTGTTGTATGTGCTGCATATAACTGCAATGTCAAAAGGAAAAAGACAACTGATTTATCATAGTTCATGTAAATTTTATGAAGTTAAGTCCATAGTTTTGTTAATTAGCTGCATTTCTTTTCATGCATAAATGTGTAACAACGCCCGGCATACCATGCGGTGTGTAAAGTATTTTTCTTTTCTTGCAGGTTCCCTTTGAAAAAAAAAGGAACTGTTGAAACAGTGGATACAAAATATGAAACGAGACAAATGGCGTCTCTCCGAACTGTTAATTTCTAGAAGTTCTTTCAGTACTCTATCAAAACATTTGTTTATAATTTATGATGCAGTTTGACACAACCTATTGTTCAAGTCCCTAAATTATTTACTGTAGTTTTGGTGAACTGCATTTTCTTGAAAAAAAAAAAGTGAAATTAACACTGTCTTTATTATATCATAAGCTTTACGTTTCGTAGGTGAGGATCTGAAGTTCATGTTGTTCTGTAAATGTGCAAGAAAACCAGCAATTGTTTGTACTGCCTTGTCAACAACTGCCTCTTACTCCTTGTCATGTACATATATTTGTCTTCTGAATGTGGAGAGCATAGAAAGCTGCGTTTAGTGGGATGCCATTTAACCCTTGTTGTGTTTTTTATCCACTGTTTTAACAAATCTTTGTTTTCTAAAGGAAAAGTGTAGGTTTCTCTGTTGTATATACCTAATGCGTAAGTAATTGCAATGTATTATTTTTATTATTATATTTGTAATTAGCCTATTGAAAAGTGTTTTTCTCTTACATTTAATATGCAATTAATATATTTTCTGGAGAAAAAATCTTTAAGTGTTGAGTGCTTTCTTAATGAACAAAATTATGTAATATGAATATCCTTTATTTCTGTTCCTTATGTCCGTCCTGCTTATAGAGAAGACGATGAGCTGTAGCTTATAAAAAGTAGGCCTATTTCGAAGACAAACGATAAACCAAATAAATGGTTCACTAGTAATATACTTAAACTAAATACGGATAAAACCACTACAATTCCGTTTCAGACCCAGTAAAAACAAATAGCAATAAAATATTAAAATTGTGTTTCGACACCGGCATCCTTTATTTCTGCTCCTTGTGTCCTTATGCTTATAGAAGAAGACGATGAGCTGTAGCTTATAAAAAGTAGGCCTATTTCAAAGACAAACTATTAATCAAATAAATGGTTCACTAGTAATAAAGTTAAAATAAATACGGATAAAACCGCTACAATTCCGTTTCAAGCCCAGTGATAGCAATAAAATATTAAAATTGTATTTCGACACTCTCATCCAAAATAACGCAAAACTCTGTGGTAGGCCGTATTGTTGTTAGTATTTTGACTGGAAGGACATGAAAGAACATAATTGAGCACCTACGTGCAATAATGGGGTAAGTATGAATATATTTCGTAACTACTTACCCCATTATTGCACGTGGGTGCTCAATTAACATTAGTAATAATCTGTGGTGCCACAGCCCTTGAAAAGCTCAGACAGACCAGCTGGCTGTTGGCCTCACGTTCACATTTCGATAATAATTATACTCTACTGTAACAAAAAAACTGAAAGCGTGTTTGGTCATGTTTTACCACGGTCGACTTTATGATATGATATGAACCAATCGTTAGCCGAGACAGAATCATTTTTCCCTCACTTCACATCAAGTTTGACTTGATGAAACAGTTTGTCAGAGCATTGAATACTGATTGTAATTGCAAGATATAGTTCCAGCCTTTTCTGCTTTGTAAGATCAATGGACCTCAAATTCGTGCCCTTGTACGTGACGAGGAATTAATCAAGAAGATGAATAACAGGAGAAGACTGTTTTTCATGACAGTTATGAAAACTTTTTCTGTAGCAGTAACAAAAAGCCGGACAACTATGAGTTGAATCCTCTAGATTCAAAACTCCCTAAAGACCATTTTGTTCATAATTGAGTTGCGCCCACATATTGCTTGCAGAGAATGAATTATAATGATTTATATAGTTTGAATTAAGAAAGCAACTAAATTTAAACAAAACGTTTGTTAAAAATCACTGTCAGGTTGAAAACTCCCTCAATTTTTCACTACTCATCCTACTTATCCTTCAGTTTGTGAAAGTAGATATAGGAGATTTTGAATCTATAGGATTCAGTTGTCCGCCAATGTTATTCATACTGTCGTATATTTCCACAAATAAGATAGTCTTCAGATAATACGAGGTATAAATTTGAAGCACAATATTATGGTTTTGCTTAGATCTGTCCTTTAAAATACCCTCAAACTATCGACTGTCATGGGAAAAAGTTAAAGTGTAAACAGTGATAAAATTCTTAAAAGAAATATGGAATTTCTAACGCAATGGATATCACAGAGAACGATTTGTTATGGACTGGTTATGGCGAAGTAGAAACCGACTCGTCACATTCAGAATGGGACCTATATGATGGCGCTGTCAACAGTGAAAGTCAGGATATATTTTACGAGCTCTTTGCATCAGACAACGAATGTGATGTTTTTTTTTTTTTTTATAATGGTTTTAATGTAGAATTGTAATATCTCTTTTTCTTGTATCTGCCATATAAGACGACCCTGGTTTTGTAGATTTATTATGCAAACTTACATGCGACGTAGTGGATTAGCAGATTAGGAAGTGGAAGAAAGCTATGACAAGATAGAAGAGTTAGTTGACAAGGAGAAGAAGGGAGCTGCGTAATCCTAATGGGCGACTGGAACGCAGTAGTAGGAGAAGGACAAGATGGACGAACAGTTGGAAAAGAAATGCAAAGGAGAATCTTTGGTGAATATCTGTAAGAGAAATGCAGTGAATGTTGAAAATACACTATTCCAACAACATAAACGAAGAAGATACATCTGGACATGCCCAAGGTACGAAATCAGATATCAGATTAGACTACATACTGGTGCAGGAAATATTCCGAAATTCCTTAAAAAATGCAAAGGCTTTACCATATTAACTCAGACAATGTCCTGTTGGTAATCGAAGTAGATTTTCGTCTGAAGAAGATAAGAGGAAAACAGGTACCGAAGAAATTTTCAAGAGAAAGTTGCTTGCTACATTAAAATCCACACCTGAGAATAACAATGGATACTGGATTCGTCTAAAAAGCTGTATAAAAATACCAGCAGGAGAAACAATAGAATACAGAGAAGGTGTGGAAATGAAGAAAATTTGAGTCACAGAAAAAATGGACGAAAGGAGAAAATGGAAACAAATACAAAGAAGACTTCACTATGAACCTATTTCATGTGAACTTCGTTGAATATTTGTACTGAAAAAAATAATTTCAAGTCAATGATGTGTGATAGAAATTATAACCAATGATGCATTTATATTTAAAAACAAAATAAGTCAATTTGTAATCTCTAACTTACTTTAATGAGTCTCCGATCAACAGCGTCCATGACCTGGCCTTATGTATGTACCACTACTTGTAATTATCCTGTTTAGCCAAAGAAGGACGCATTAACCTTTCCATTTTACAGTATTTATTGTGTTGGTAGGTAAAGTTTTACTAAGAAATTTTATGTAAGTGACATCTTAGAAATATGTTATAGGCCTAAACATGAATTAATTAAAATATCGAGTGTCCTAAATAAGGCAAGTCACGGAAAATTGGAAAAATACTTTCAGCCATTAATAAAACTGGCATCATGCATCATTCTTTGTTTCACCCGCTCGCCACGATGAGGCACAGGATATGAGCGGGACCTGAAACAAAAGAAACAAAATAAAAAAAAAAAATTGTATTAGTGAATATACAAAAGTAGTTTGATTTCTATTAATATCATTTGAGCACTACCTCCATTTTTCCTTCACTTACATTTACTCTCACTTCATAAATCAGGATCCTCAGTCTGGTGTCTTCTGAATGCTGCATATAAAGTTGTAAGAATTATAACAAACGGGGAAAACCTAATATTGCAATGTGTTCAAGATGTAAATCGGATAATTCCATAAATAGACACAAAATATTTATATTTTATTTGCAAATAATTTATTATTATATTTAGGAATTGGTTGGGTCACTGGCTGAAAAGAAACTGCCTACTGAAGGATGCACTGAAAGGAATGGTGAACGGGAGAAAAGTTGGGGGCAGAAGAAGATACCAGATGATAGACGACATTAAGATATATGGGTCGTATGAGGAAACTAAGAAGAAGGCAGAAAAGAGGAAAGATAGGAAAATGCTGGGTTTGCAATGAAAGATCTGCCCATGGGCAGAGCACTTTATATACACAATATTTATACATATTATACAAAACCATCACGATGGTCCAGTGGCTAGAGCGCTGGACTCAATCCTGTGAACCCAGGTTCGATCTCCGGCATAAGCACGCATCCATTAACACAGGTATTCTCCGGAAGCTCCTGTTCCTCTGAGGTATCGTAACAAATCTCCCACAACCTCTTCTCAAAGTGGGTGTAGTGAAGACCAATCTTCTATGGCGCACCGTGGATGACTGTCTGTAAATTGGTCTACACAACTGGCTTCATATGATGAAACATATTGATAAACGCACAACAATTTAACAGAACCCGTCTACATAGAGACGTATTCATTCTATGGTAAAAATATATCAAGAAAATTTTAAACTAATTTATGCTGAGAAGGAAAAGTAAATAAATATAATAAAAACTTATTGAGAAAAAAAGAACACTTATTTTAAATATTCACGTTATTTTTACATTCACTCTTTAGAGAGGGAATTTCAGTATTTTATAGGGCAACTTTTACTTTTAATTACAACATCAATTCTACGGGGAATAGATTCTTCTTCTTTTCTTTCTTTGGTTCTACAGCCGGGTTCCAACCTTGACCGCCCCAACGATGCTTTTCCATGTCCTTCGATCTAACACCTTTGTTTTCCATCCTCTAACATCTGCTGCTGTTATATCCTTCTCCACTTCATCCAGCCATCTTAGATGAGGTCTCCCTACTTTTCTGGTGCCAAAAGGTATAGTGAGAGTCAATTTCTTGCAAGGATCATTTTCATCCTTCCTACAGATATGACCCAGCCACCTGACTCTCCTAGCTTTCATTTCTCTGCAAACATCTGGTGCTTTAAAAAGTTGATATAATTCATAGTTATATCTTTTCCTCCAACTGCCTGCATCATTTACTGGTCCGTTTATCGTTCTCAGAACCTTTCTCTCAAATATACTCAGCCTACAATTGTCGGTACTGCCAACTGCCCAGGTTTCAGATCCATACAGCAAGACTGGTCTTATTAATGTTTTATATAATTTGCACTAAGTGTTGAGGTTGATATCATGGGAATAAATTCTACTAATTCTAATTTCCTTGGCAGTCATAGCTCAAAGTAAGATGCTCTTCTTCGTTAGACTTAAGTAGAAGATAAATACATCAGTTCGCTTTTCATATAGTTTAAGGTGTAATCGAAAATCATCTTTTGTTGCAGGATTTGCACAGTTTTTAATTTTCTCCTTCATTCGTAAACATGTTGAACAACAATCAGTTGCAGGACTTGCAAAGCTTATGTTGTACTCATTAACAAATATACTTCGAAAATATTCATAATTGACATGAAGCTCCTAGTCATGAGCTTTCTTGTGCTCATCCCACATAGCTGAAATGCTTAAATGGCTGGTTTACATTTTTTGAACTGCAGTAGTGACTCTGAGATGGTTATTTCTCAATTGATATTTTAACTGATTGTCTCTTATGGGCAAATTTGTTATTTCGAAAAATGCCACCTCTTGTTTTTTTGACCAAACACCTTGCTTGAGAAATTTGTTACATAAATTTTGAAGACGAGACCTTCCTATTTGAAGTGCTTCTAGGAACATAATTATTTCTACAGAGCGGTCTATGACATTCTCTACGGAACTCGGCGGCAAGCGGGCCCAGCGTCAGCGCTTGTCAATCCCGGTGAACGGGGTCCGCCACAGTCGCATGCTACAGTCTTTCTCTCTCTGTCCCTGCTTTTTCTCTCTTTCCCTGCCTTCAAGGACACATTGCAACAGATAGCTGCTTTTCTGTTGTCTAAGAGTTCTGTTGACGTTTGAATTGATGTACATACGTCTTAGATGAAGAATGAAGATTGTGGCTTAGTATGGCACCACAAAAGTTTACAATCCACAGTTATTAAGCCACAATCTTCAATCTTCATCTAAGACATAGGTACATCAATACAAACGTCAACAGAACTCATAGACAACTGAAGAGCAGCTATCTGGTGCAATGTGGCCATGTGCTATGTCCTTGAAGGTAGGCAAAGAGAGAGAAAGCAGGGACAGAGAAAGAAAGACTGTAGCGTGCGACTGTGGCGGACCCCGTTCACCGGGATTGACGCTGGGCCCGCTTGCCGCCGAGTTCCGTAGAGAATGTCATAGACCGCTCTGTAGAAATAATTATGTTCCTAGAAGCACTTCAAATAGGAAGGTCTCGTCTTCAAGCGCTGACACCGTGCCGGGCTCACTTGCTGCCGAGTGTTGTAGAGAATGTCATAGACCGCTCTGTACATACCTGAGTGAAAATTATCCTCTCTTCACATTTACTCGGTAACATTTTACTGATACAGACTTGCTGAAAGAATTCTTGCGCGATCGTTTGCGTTTTGGTGATAGCACCGTCACATACTTCAGAACCATTTCATTTTGCATGTAGATCTGGCTCCTGGAAGAACTTCTGGTTGATTAATCTCACATCCTGTAATGTAAATTCAAAGCATATGAATTTTGAATTTGTGGATGCTGACAATTTGGGGTCTTGGGAAACGTTTGCAGTGTATCTGAAACAATATAAAGTAATATTGTAAAATTACATGCATTATAGAAACGATAATAAACTAAACAAGTTATCATAGAGCATAAAATAAATTATTTATAGGCTACTAATATTTGAATACAGTAGGCAGTAACTGAACATAGCTAACCTCACTCGTTTCGCCTTGTTTCCTTTCAAGGATTGTTCATTTCTCGTCTTTTTTGGAGCTCTGTTGGAAGCAGCAGATGTTACTTTGTTGTTTGAGGTTGCCACTCTATTTTCCTCATTCATGATTACTGTCAATTCACTGTATTAAATGTCAACTATTAAAACTCCAATCGTATCTACAAAAGCACTTTTCCTGCTAACAATAATCAGTACATAGCTGTTCTTCAATGCTGAAAACATTACAACATTATTTTAAAATTATCTTCAAATCATTAAAATACCATGGTACCACAACAAAGAAGAAATAACATGAATTATACGCAAAGGAATCATTTATTGGACAGTAATTACTTTGGTTGCAGATGTAATAGTGGTAGCAGAGGATTTATGATTGAACAAAACACATTTTACATATTTGAGGAATTAATACATCATGTAATTGTATAGTAGGAGGACAAAACATTCCTTGCATCTGCACCTAATTTCTTCAACCGTTTTCTACCATGGACAGAACACGTTTAGTCGCTTTGTTTGTAGCTTTATTGATAGAGAAGGTAATAAGGAAGAACATGTCTCAAAAAACCAACAAAATATTATCAGTGGACATAACACGTTTTGCAAAGAACTAAAAATATACTAAATACTCCTTCGGAATTTAAATAAGAATTGCCACGTTATTAATAATATAATGCTGCAAACAAAAGTACACGCAAATAATATGCATAAAATAAAATCTTATAATGTAATACCAATTAAACTTATAATCCCAGGATAGAACTGGCTTTTCTTAAGAAACGCTTCTATGATCACTATATCTTAGGTTGCAGATTGAGAATTCATGCTATGTCCATATTTAACGCCAGACTTCATTACAAATCACATTGCAGTGAAGTTCCTACGTTATTGTATCTTACTGGACTCAAAATCAAAGTATTTTGAAATAATCACACTGAAAAATGATCTACTAAATGCTTCTTCCGAAATTAAATTGCGCATAAGTTCTACAAGAATGCCACGTTATGAAAAATACTGCGCTGGAAATAAAAGTATCCGCAAATAATATGCATGGAATAAAACTTTATAATGTAATACGAATTATACTTCGAATTCCAACATAGCACTGGTCTTTTTGGTGATACGTTTCGATGACCACTAAACTTATATGTTAGGCTATAGATTGAGGATTCATGACATATCTTTCTTGAATTAACGCGATGTTCCTTTACAAATCATATTGTAACGAGAGATTCTACGTTATTGTTCCTTTCTGTACTGAAAATCAAAGTTTTTTTAAAAATACATACACTGAAAATAAATTTGTACTTCATACATGTTTCGAATTAAATTATCGCACAAGTTCTGAAGAATTGCTAATATTCATAGGAAAAAAAAAAAAAACATCACAATTTAATCCGAAATCAAATTCCAATCTTAAATATAGACAACATATTAAAAACAGAACTTGCCTTTCTGATAACACGTTTCGATGACCACTCACTTATATATTAGGCTGCAGACTGAGGATTCATGCCTTGTCTTTCTTCAAGTAACCGGAGACTTCATTACAAATCATATTGTAAGAAGAGATTGTATCTTATTGTACTGAAAATCAAAGTATTTTGAAATAATCATACCGAAAAATTATGTACTAAATGCTTCTTCCGAAATTATATATCGCATAGGTTATACAAGATTGTCACGTTATTAATCATATTATGCTGGAAAGAAACGTAGGGCCTACATACAAATAGTAGGCTATACATGAAATAAAACCTTATAATGTAATATGAATGAAACATCGAGGCTGACGAGAAGTGGAGTAGGAGATAGTTCAGGGAGTAGTGATGAAGGAAGAGGGGAAAACGATGTGATAAAACATTATGACTTAAGGAAATGGTGTGGAGGGGAAATAAATCGTGAGAAAAGAAAACTAAGACCTAAAAAGTAGCAATGTGGAAAAGTGAGTAGTGAAAAGTGCAAATAATTAGATATGTTGAGTGAGAGGAAATGTGTCATACAGGAGGGGGTTTTAGTATTTTTGGTATAATAGGCCTAATGGGTTAGGAGTAAACTTGTGGAAGAATTGATGACAGACAAGAAAAGACTAGTGAAAGAATTGCAGTAATAAATTAAAAATAAGTAATTTCCTAAATGACTTGTACGTGAGGCGTGTAAAACGGTGAGTCGGCACTGTATAGTAATAATGTGACGTGCCGCCTCACCAAAAAGTATATTGCTTGAAGGCAAATATACATTCATTCACATTCAATATGACTGAAACTTCTAATCTTAGATATAGGACTACTTACAATATAAATTAAAAGCGATCCTGATGAAACGTTTTGATGATCACTACACGTTATACTGTAGACTGAGGATTCATATCATATCTGTCTTGAATTAACGTGTTTCTTCTTTACAAATCACACTATAGTAAGAGATTGTACGTTAGGCCTATTGTTCCCTACTGTTCTGAAAGTCAAAGCATTTTGATATATTTAAACAGAAAATAATTTAATTATCGCATATGTTTGATAAGAATTGCCACGTTATTAACCATATTTTGCTGAAAACATAAGTAGGTCTACATGGAAATAATGTGCATAGAATAAAATCTTATTAATTTAATGTGAATTAACTTCTAATATTAGATACCGGTATATAAATGTTTCGATGATCACTATAGATCTACTGCATATTAGGCTGTAGACTGAGGATTCATGCCATGTCTTGCTTGAAGTAAGCGAAGGCTTGATTACAATTCACATTGTAGGAAGAATTTATATTTTATTGTCCCTTGCTGTATTTTTGAAGTACACTAAAGTAAAGTTTTACTAAATACCCCTTCCGATTTTTAGTATCTCACAAGTTATATAATTATTGCCACGGTATTAATCATATTGTGCTGGAAGTAATATACATACATAGCATATAGCCTTTGTTAATTTAATGCCAATTAAACTTCTAACCTTAGATTATTTAATAAAAAGAATGCAACTGATCTTTCTGATGAAAATTTCATTGATCACTAAACGTTAGGTTGCAGACTGAGGATCCATGCCATGCCTTGCTTGAATTATCTGAAGACTTGATTACGGATCACATTGTAGGCTATACCTACGTCACAGCGTTACTTTTAGATATTTGTTACAGATGTAGATTGATCCTGCTCACATTTCACGCGCTTTGTTAACCACTAATCAAGTCACAATTAGCACGATATTAAATTCATCGATTGAAATAGACGTCCATAACCGTAAAGGTAATTGGTAACCATGAAAACGTAACAATATCATTTCGTCATACTGTGTTGTGTATTTCAGCGCTCTACACTTTGGATAAGCCGAGACAAAGATGGGAGGGTAATATTAAAATGAATTTGAGAGAGGTGGGATATGATGCTACGGACTGGATTAATTTACTTCAGGATAGGGACCGATGGTGGCTTATGTGAGGGCCGGTTTCTGTGAAAGCCATTTATAAGTAAGTAGGCTAACAATTTAAACAAGGCGAATTTCTTTCTGTGCGATTTCACCGAATGGAATGTATCGAATACAAATTATACAAACGTACGTACCTATATCAATATATCATACGCTTGAAGTATGAAATTTTCTTATTTAGTTCTGATATGTGGATACGATTTGATAATTTAATTGTGCAATTTGTACCATAATTCATGTTGTGTAACTTTCTATCTTGAAATAAAATATGCGGTATTGCAATCCCTTCGTTAATGACAGAATTAATGTTGTCTTACTAAAACAAATGAAAAATATTTTACAATTAATAAAGGAAAATTATATGAAGTATGAAATAATTCTTATACTATGGAGCTTCGATGTAAAACAATAACGTGATGAACTAAAATTCTTTTCACCCAACCCAGGTATGGGACTATTGTTGGAAACTTGAGGTACTATTCCCAAATGAATAAGATTATTTATGCTACAGAAATATTATGCATCAAGTAAAGAAGCTAACTGTGAAGGAATCGCTGCGGTTCGCAGGCAGGTCTGCTTGGGCTCCGCGGGCTAGCGGTCTCGGTCTCTGTTGGGCTAGAGTTCATTGCCTCGAGCTCGAACTCTGAAGCAAGAGTTCACGAGGACCGCGGGTAGGCTTAGTGGGCTTACTGCTGTACAGGTAGTCGGCTGGAGGACCACGGTTTACCCGTGCTCAACTCTTGGCCTAGCGAAGAAGTTCTGTGAATCAAAGTTCACGTGTTCCAAGATGAAAGTGGAAGCAATATTGATGTTCTCAGCTATGAACATGATGACTTCTCAACATTAGCTATTAATGTTCTCTTTCTTCTTGTGGTTCTACCGAATACAATTTTAATTTTGTAGCTTATGATTTTCAAATACAGGTTAATGTTGTTATGTTTACAGTACGTTTGATATCTATCCACAATTTGTTCTAGTTACCGTTGCTTCAGGATGTAGACTACTTTTTAACAAGGTATCTGACGTTTACGTGTCGCGCGGATAACTGTAGAATCGCCGTTTGTACCAAAGACGTTATATAGTATACTAGACTCACACTGAGCGCTGGTGTGCTGTCCAAAATTGAAACCAGTCTGCGCATGTTTACGCCGCCATGCTACTGGTAGAAATAGAGCGGTAAACACAATTGTTCGTTTTGTCTCTGGTGTTTTTAGTGAACAGTTTGAAAGTAATGGCAATAGAATTTTGAAAGATGATAAATATTATCGCCGCGGACTCATGCTTAACATGTCGGCATCATACAATAACGTGCGGTGTGCTTTTAAAAAAATTTTGCCGACCGATTGTTGCTCTGTAGGTTTCACTCTAAGCGTCACGTCTACTTCCTCGATAAGAATAAGCACTAGTTTGTTATATTGTTAAATGGCTATTATTAGTATAATTATTATTATATCATATACGAGTACGCTGGCTTTCTTAACTCTTAATAATAACTCTTTAATAATAATTTTTAATCACATACCTTAATGTTCGTCCTCAGCACAAGACATTGCAACCTCGGTTTTAGTCCACGTGGATTAGACAAGTAAGTGTCATTTAATAATGGAAGCAGCTTATTGGTTGCAATATTGAAATTGAGGCGAGTGATTGGAGCGGTGACACAAGAAATTGAAAACAATAATGCAATTAAATTTCAAAGATCTGCCGAATGTTATGCACGAGAGCGCGGCGATAATACCATCCCTGTTTAATTTTCCAAGCCATTTGCAAAAGGTAAGATATATTATCTCTGTTGTTACAATATCAATATCATTAAAAATCAATCAGTAGTTTACGACAATAAAGAATACTTATCAGACTGTAGAGAAATCCCACTGAGTGAATTATTTAGACTAACACATCAGATGTTAAAACATTAGTGGAAAGATACATTTTTGTTTTTATTATGTAAATGAATTTATCTGCAAGATTATAAACTTTCATTCAAGATCCATAAATGGATAAATAAATATACAGATAATAAATAAATAAATAGCTATAATAGCTAAGCAGTCTTTGTCAACTTATGATTCAGAATTCACCTATAAATAACTCTTTTACATTTTGCCGGACATATATTTTATTAACAAAAGCAAGGAATGGCATTTTATTGATATTACATATGTGCATAAAAATTATGTACCATCACTCCGCAAGCAATGATAATATATCTATTTTATTTATTTAAAATAAAAATACAATACCGGTATGTAAAAAATTCACACATGAAAAGTATGTGGTTTTTCTTATCTTGCATAAAGTGATTGTTTAGTTTTTAGGTCTTCACATTACCTATTGTTTGCAATTTATTAGGTACCGGTATCGATACTTTTTTATAATTGATAGCATTCCCTTTATTAATTGAAGAATGAATTCAATGTAATTTGGCTAACTTCGCACATTACATTTTTCCAGATTACCTAATGTCCTGTGGTCTAGAAGTATCGGTAATATAATTTTCGATTCTCTAAAACTTAACAACAGGTCTATACTGATTATCACATATTTATTTCACTTAAGAATTTGATTATAATAAGAACTTGTGTAATCAAGGTGCATATATTTATGTCTTGTGATCTAAGAGTAATGTATGTTAATATAATATTAGAGTCTCTGAAACCTAACAATTTGCTGATTATCGTAAAATTATACAATCTATAATGTGTATTGTGTAGGCCTATTTATGGATGTATGAGTATGTTTTCTATAAATTGCTGCGTACGTATTTTCTTTTCTTTAATGTTCTAATGCATATCAATGAAACTTTGAATATGTTTATTTCGTCCTAATTTTACGTTAAATGTCGAAAATGGCCATAATCTGTCAATTTTAGATCATCACAGCGTTAAATTGCGTGATTTACGTACTACTATTATGCGTCTGCTCTCCAACAATATGGCGGCAAGCGCAGCGTTCAATTTGCCCCGGTTTTCTCGTTTCGCGCAGCCGAGACTGTAGGGGCTTGGTTTGTACTCGTATTTCCGGACGATTTTTTCAATGTGTTCTAAAACGTCCGAAAGTTTGAATGGTGTTCTAATGATTTTTTTTTAAACGGAAGTGCTACACTTCCACTTAATTTATTAGTACTCTTCACTCTATTTGTCTCTTGGCCAGTCGACCTGGTTGGCGAGTTGGTATAGCGCTGGCCTTCTATGCCCAAGGTTGCCAGTTCGATCCCGAGCCAGCTCGATGTCAAGTGTGCTTAAATGTGACAGGCTCATTTCAGTAGATTTACTGGCATGTAAAAGAACTCCTGCGGGACAAAATTCCGGCACATCCGGCGAGGCTGATATAACCTCTGCAGTTGCAAGCGTCGCTAAATAAAACATAAGATTTTAACATTTCTCTTGGCCATAGACATTCCAAAGTGGGGGCGAAAATCTTGGAGCTAGCCCTCTTCAGTCTCTTGTTAGACGGTCTCTTGCATATGTTTTGTCAATGTATGCAAAAAGATCTTGGACATCATCTTCATAACTGTCTGCTATTTGGCCTAAATTATCTTCTACATCTTTCAATGAAACAAGAGGAAGGATCAGAAGGCGACAAAAGCCAATGCGAATTATATTATTTATGAAATATTTTTGAAGTCTAAGATTTACTGCGTGACGCCAAATGTTTTAACGAAAAAGACATCCCTTTACCATACTATTTGGGAACGATCCTTGAGCGGCTTTTATTGCACTAATTTTTAATTCCACGAAGATTAATTGTAGCTTTAAATCCGAGTTTATTCCTGTGCTGTAATTTTCAAATGCTGGAATATATTTCTTTATATACTTTCGTCTTTTCTAAGGAAAGTGCATATAGGTCTACTGTATAACCGCAAAGATTTTCTTAAGCACAATTCCATTGACTATGTTTAACTGTAAAAATTGAGGAGATATTTTATTACTTACAGACATTAGACAGCTAATAAAATGAACGCAGGTCCTAATGTAGAGTGGACGTTGTATCTGTGAACGAAAAGTTGTGGTTAAGTTGTTACTTATGGTAGTAGGCTAACTATTTCTCCTCATCGTTGTCATCTTTTATTCTTATTGTTCTCCACATCAGTATCACCCCAGCTCAGTCTTCTATTCCTTTACAAACGCTCAGTGAAGATACATTTTACATGCAATAGTAATGTTGCTTTTTAACCTAGAATTGCATATTTTAAATTGCTTGAAAAGGAAATACAGAATATTAACATTAATTATAATTAACACAACTTGAAACTGAATTTTTATGTAGACACTTTTTTATTTGTGAATACAGTATTTCGTTCTAATAATAATTTAGCGTACGTAATGTAAGTACCTTTCGCTCACTTTAAGTTACTTTGAAGGAAACTGTTTATGAGTTACTATCCGTACTATTGAATTTATACCAGAATTTACTGCTCTATATCGATAAGCTATATCTTTTAGATAAATGCAATGTGCTTTACTTTGCCCGCGGAGTAGGAGTTAAGGACGATACAAGCCTGCATGATATGATGACATTAAACTCTGATGGCGTTGAATGATATGGAACGCAGAAGTACAAAAAAGTGGGTGCCAGAGATTTTGGCAGGTGAATTTTGTTAATCTGAACTCCAGAGCGAGTTACTCACCGCTGTTATCTCTGTCGCAAGTAACCTGCAGCTGGAATGGGTGGGATATAAAAATAAATATACAGGCCCGAGTACCAAAGACGTTTTATAGACTCACTAGGAGCGCTGTTCCTCGACCCAAAATTGAACACTTTCGCGCATCGCCATCTTGAGGTCAAGAGATATATGACTGCTCACGGTCGACTTTAGTTTTACCCAAATTACAAGCTTGGGGGTAAAGGATGTTTGCTACAGTTTGGGTTAGGGCCTACTTTCATTCTCTATCTTATGATATAATAAATAGTTTTGCAACGTGTAGAGACTGGGAAAACAATTTAATAAAATCAACCGAATCATACACGTTCATTATATAGGCAAACTTGCGGATCGCATTTAAAAGAACCTAGGAATATTAATATTTTTTCAAGTATATTTGCTAGGCTTCTTGTCATACGTACATGACAATTAAGCTTAGGTTATTCCTTCTAGGAATAGCTCAAGTGTTTTAAATTTAGCGTACATAAGGTCTTTATGTTAGATTAAGTTACTAGCACATATTTGACGAAATACTAGGTTTTTCCACTCCAGTTTAACTGATTTATGCAAACGAAATTTTGACAGCTGGCGATTGCTATTTAACTTATCGCCACGCCCACTTTGTTTTGGGCGCTTAAGTTCATGGCGGACGGTCGTTCAATTTTCTTCAAACATGGCGGCGCAATGGCCACTCTATATCTCTCTCTTTCTAACTCGTTGCAACAGGCCTACCATTCAGTTGTTTTTTTCCGATCGCAACGCTCCTGTCATGTCCCATTTTTTTAACAAGTTTTTTTATCACTTCACTTCACTTCCGGCTTAACGACACTACTGTCTACTTAAAAGACTACTGTGTCATAAATTCAATATAAAAAAGGTCCTACTTGAATAATACTGGTGACAGACTACAGTCACTAATCGCGATTATCGACCTAATCGCGATCGGGTTTGTAGTGTGTCACCGTCCCGATCACGATCAGAGCTAAATCCTGTTCCCACTTCTTAGAACAAGATAATCGCGCTGAGGCACAGCCCAGTGGACGAAAGTAACATTTTAGTAAACTTTGGTTTCGAATCACCTTGATTTATATTATTTAGGAAGTCGTGATAACTTCTGCTGTGGAATTTTGTTACCCCTTCCATTGTATTATATGAAATAGAAACGAAAATGAATGGCTAGAAAATGAATTTGGCTACTATTAGACGTAGTGGAGAAATTTAATACAGATGTGAGAAAAGTAAAAAGAAATATATTAACAAATGACAGATGAATTATTCATATTTCATATATAGAGAGCAATAGAAGACTGCTGAAAGATGTTTCATTTCAATAAATGATGGATTACAAACTGTAACTGGTTTCTTTTTCAGATTTTCAATTTCAGTCTCCATTACGACGCTATCGTTGAGGTTAAGGTTGATTTTAAAAATATATTTGATTACAAAATAATATACATTTTATAGGTTATAAAATCTCTTTTCAAAATAATATAAATTGCATCAGTTTACATTGTAAAGCATATAACAATTTTAACAAATAAATTCCCATATCAAGCTGCAAGAAACAACAAAAAAAGGGGGGGACAATGAACAAACATCAAAAGAAAGTATGAACTTTAGGTGTTGTCCAGGAGGGAAACAAACATATACGTGTGTACATAGAGAAAATTCTTTCCTCTATGGTAATTCAGCTGTTGACCAGAAAGGAAGTAGTGTGTCACCACATTTTCGGTAATCGCGATCGGGCCTGATCGCGATAAGTGCTAATCGCGATTAGTACTGTAGTCTGTCACCAGTATAACGTAGTGCTTGATACTATTGAACGTATTTGGATACTTAAAAGTTCCTAACAATATTGCTAAAACTTTAATAAGTTGAAAAATAATCTAATGTAGCATTTCTTAAATCTAATGCAGTACTGCTCCTCATCCGCACTTCACCGAAACGGACAGGAGAATGAGGTTTTTTTTATATGTAATAGGAGGAGACCACAGAGGAGACTGTGGATGGAGATCAATTTTTGCACAGGACCAATGTAGCCAACTCGATTCTTGAAAACTCGCTATAATAATAATAGGAAATGCGCACAAGTGTGCAGAGTAGTTAGTCTATACTGAGTTCATTCACGGTTTTGGCATTCTTCTTGCAGTTCAGAACGTGAAATTTGCCACATTTTTCACCACACAGTTTGCATATGCATTTTTCGGACACTTCATGGAACCTATCTATGCCGCACACTTTATGGTGGTCGGTCATGGCACTGGTGGTGTAAAATTCTTCTTCTACTTCCTTCCTCTTCTGCAGGATCTCGATTAGTAGATTCTCGTAGGCCTCCGTAGTTGGCAGCAGCAGCGAGTGTCGCAGGTTTCAATCAGGTAGGGTTCTCTGGTGAGCAGGTATGTGAGTCTGGACGGTGTGTACTTCGACACACCGAGCACCTTCTTTAAGTAGGTTGCCTTGACGTTCTCCCAGATTTTGAGGTCTCTCTTTTTCAGGCGCTCCCATATTATATGTATTCCATACGTCAGTATGGGTACTATTTTTGCCTTAAATATTTTCATCGCCGTGTCAAGGGTGAGTGACTGTATGTGGTTTACCGTTTACGTCATTCATTGCTCTAATTGCCGAGATCGCCTTTTGTTTGACGTGCATGTTGAACGTTGTTCCAGAAGTTTGGAAAGTCACCCCAAGGTACTTGTACGAGTTAACGACTTGTAACCTCCCGTCTCCAATCTGCATTAATCTTTCTCTGAAACTCGCTATGAAACAGTGCAGAAACCGCTAAATTGCTGTACTGTCAATATAAAGTGATATTATTTTCCCACTGTAAGTGCTAAAAAAACCACTAAATCCCTATACTAGCAATATAAATTTAATCACTTTTATCCGCTAAACTAAAGTAGAAAAACACACAATTGTCCGCTGGCTCGTGGTATCCTTGTTTGATACACAGCTTGCACTAAAAGAACACGATCTCTGACAGAGTATAGTAGGGAACAGTAAATAACAACGAGTTAGAAAGAGAGAGATATAGAGTGGTCATTGCGCCGCCATGTTTGAAGAAAATTGAACGACCGTCGGTAATGAACTTATGCGCCCAAAACAAAGTGGGCGTGGTGATAACTGACATTAGAATCGTCAGCTGTCTTAATTTCGTTTGCATAAATCAGTTAAACTGAAGTGGAAAAACCTAGTATTTCGTCAAATACGTGCTAGGAACTTAATCTAAACTTATGCACGCTAAATTTAAAACACTTGAGCTATTCCTAGAAGGAATGCTTAAAAGAATAACCTAAGCAAAATTGTCATGTAGTATGGCAAGAAGTCCTAGCAAATAGACTGAAGAAAATGTTAATATTCCTAGGTTCTTTTAAATGCGACCTGCAAGATTGCCTATAAAATGAAGGAGTATGATTCGGATGATTTTATTAAATTGTTTTCCCAGTCTCTACACGTTGCAAAACTATTTACTATACCATAAAATATAGAATGAAAGTAGGCCCTTTACCTCCAAGCTTGTAACGTGGGTGAAACATGACAAAACACGCTTTCAGGTTTTTTTGTTACAGTAAAGTATAATTATTATCGAAATGTGAACGTGAGGCCAACAGCCGGCTGGTCTGTCTGAGCCTTTCAAGGGCTGTGGCACCACAGATAATTATTAGTGTATAATTGAGCACCCACGTACAATAATGGGTTAAGTAATTACGAAATATATTCATACTTACCCCATTATTGCACGTGGGTGCTCAATTATGTTCATTCATGTCCTTCCAGTCAAAATACTAACAACAATACGACCTACCCCAGAGTTTTGCGTTATTTTGGATGCGAGTGTCGAAATATAATTTTAATATTTGATTGCTATCACTAGGTTTGAAAGGGAATTGTAGCGGTTTTATCCGTATTTATTTTAACTTTATTACTAGTAAACCATTTATTTGATTAATCGTTTGTCTTCGAAATAGGCCTACTTCTTATAAGCTACAGCTCATCGTCTTCTTGTATAAGCAGTAAGGACAGAAGGAGCAGAAATAAAGGATGCCGGTGACGAAATACAGTTTTAATATTGTATTGCTATTTGTTTTTCACTGGGTCTGAAACGGAATTGTATTGGTTTTATCCGTATTTAGTTTAAGCACATTACCAGTGAACCATTTATTTTGTTTATGCCGGGCGTTGTTACACATTTATGCATGAAAAAAATTTGCTGCTAATTAACAAAACTATGGACTTAACTTCATAAAATTTACATGCAATATGATATATCAGTTGTCTTTTTCCTTTTGACATTGCAGTTATATGCAGCACACACAACAGGCATGTTTTTTCTTCGTTTTTTTGTACTCCTTACCTCCGTTAAACAACATTGTAAGCAGACGAATTTTTACAAAGGTGGGCGCTTAGCTCAGATCTGCCGTGTTTCGCGGTGGCACTGCAAAGAGCGCTGTACAGGACAACATGGCCACTCTATAGTCTTCTCTTTCTATCTCGTTGGTAAATAACCACATCAATGCACATCAGTGCGCTTTCATTTATTTATAAAGTAGAAAAACGCCAGATCTAGCGGGAAAACCGCTCAATTGGCAACACTGTACAGGAAAACATGGATAAATAGGATGCGAAACTTAACGAGTTCCCTGGAACACATACTAGAGGCGCTGTTGTAGAAATTGATCTTGCTGCCATCTATTTTTGGGCGAGGCGTTATTACAAATAGGAGCGCACCAAGTAGCGAAAAGAGTAATTACTCCATACATTTAGCAGCGCACCTGGTGACGAAAATGTTAAACTGTGCAGAAAGTATTCCCTCCCACCCTCATCGATATTCAAGATTAACCCAATTTAAAATAAAACATTTACAGTTTTATTCCTCACAGCATATTCTACTGAAAATTCTTACCGGAGCCAGGAGGAAGATAAAAGAGACGATGTGTTTTACACTACCCGATTAAAATATAACCAGACAGAGACAGAAAATAAAGCAAAAGGTTAGATAATTTGGATTGTATTCTTTGGGTATTTATTGTACAGCACAATGGAAAAGTCTGCCAGAAATACGTAGCTGGTTCAATTTATTATATTACTATTACTTTACAATACATTCAACACTATTTTTACAACGTCCATAAACATCACTGTTAAACATACACTGCTTACACACACACACACACACACACACACACACACACACACACACACACACACACACACACACACACACATACGTATCACTTTATGTTCACTTATTAGTAAGTTTCAGTCCGCCATCTTCTCTCCTCGACTCTCCCGGCTCCCATACAATATCTCGAACGGATAAATGGAGAACTCTCAGTAATGTACCTAACACGTAGTTCTAATGTTCACTACCTACGACGTCGGGCGCTGATCACCTTATTTCAGAGCACCACATCTAGATGGTGCTGACCGCAGTTTCGCATCCTATTATATTTATCCATGACAACAATCTCTTGCATCTTAAAATACTCAGTACCAGTGAGATCTATGTGAGTTCTATAGATCTCACTGGTAACCACTCACTTCAGTCTCTAACCTCTTGCGAGAACGCGTTTTGCGTACCTTTTAAATTTCTCCTCTCACTTTTCCTCTTTCAATTCAATTCCACAACTGCAGTAGAAACCTGAAATCGACTTGAACAAGTGCGAAGTATGAATGTCAATGAGTGGATTACGAGGTGATGGTTAAGCCTACATGATGACAACTGATCTCCAGAAGATCTGCCACTGGCCCAGAAGTGACACAGACATTGGTAATGATACAGTGGCGGCTCGTGAGATTTGTTGTTGGGGGTTCACATAAAGAATACGTACTCGAAAGTCACATTATTTTACTTGGGAACAAGTTCATGTTTACGAAGAAGTAATCCTATTATATTAAATGTAAAATAAGACTATAGGAATCAAACTCTCAACTATCGTAATAATATGGAAGGAGATGGTGTTATTGTTGAATTTTTACCACCCTTCTCTCTATTTTGTTCAAAATACGATCACTCTCTCGTTGAAACCAAGGTTTTTTTTTTCTCACCACGTCATTATGCCTTTCAGTATTCCTCCGGAATGCAATGTCGAGTTCTTCTCTGATCTTTTTTCTTTCTTCAAGAATTGATAGATCCAGGGTTGAATTCTTATGAACCATAGATTCTGCATGTTTTTTTTTTTTTTTCATTTATTAGATCAGTATTAGATTATTTAAATCACACACCCTTGTTTCCAACTAACTAGCATCACTCTCTCAGCAGAGAGTAAATACGGAAAGCATAATTTGTTTGTGACTTTACAACCACTGATCTAGTTACTTCTTTCATAAATTTGAGGTTTGAACACTCTACAAAACGTTTTACCCTTTCATAATTGGCCTTAAGAAATTTTTAAAAGTAGAAGAGGACCCCCCTCCCCCCACACACCAGAACTTCTTTTTCTAACGTAAGAGTTGAAAACGTTAGTTTTCTGGAGTACACTAAAATCATTTTCCACCGTTATAATTTCGTCATTCATAGTTTTCTTCCCAAAGGCAGGTCTTTCACTGCAAAGCCATCATTCTCCAATCTTTCCTATTTTTTGCCTTCCTCCTAGTTTCCGCGCCGTTTTATTATTGTTATAAGCTAGAGGTGGGACGAATCCTAAATTTTGTCAACTTCGGATCCTAAAAGTTCTCTAACCCCTCGAATCTTTCTAAACAACAGTAGTAGTAGTAGTAGTAGTAGTAGTAGTAGTAGTAGTAGTAGTAGTAGTAGTAGTAGTAGTAATAATAATAATAATAATAATATAATATAATAATAATAATAATATAATATAATAATAATAATAATAATAATAATAATAATAATAATAATAATAATAATAAAAATAATGCACTAGTAATATTATGAGAGAATAAGGAGGAAAAACTATTTCAAATTAAATTTTTAATTGAAAATTATAAATGTGGTTAATGAAAAACAAATTTAAGAATAGTTTTCGAAAAAAATATATATAACCATAGATGACATAAGGCATTAGTGTGGCATTTATGGCCGTCACAACGTAATATTGGTGATCAGAGTACAATCGAAATTGCTGGTGATCCTGATACCATCGTAATTGCAATAAATATAGTTAGTGAGAGCATCTACTGGACGTCAATAGTGTTAAAACTAATCTTTCTAAAGTTTTAACTTTTTTTTTTCTTAAAGATTCGAAAGTTTTTAATGACGAAAAATCACAAGATTCGAGTTTTCGAACTTCCAATCTTCTTCAGGATTCAATGTTCCATCCTTATTAGAAACATATGTTCTGTAAAACGTCTTTGCAATAATATCTGTATCACTAATATACATATGTCCAGTAAGTCCATGCTGCGGGAACATAACCTTGTGCCTGCTATGCTTAAGACAGCAAATCCTTCCTCATCGCTATTCCCTCTGAAGTGTTGTTGCCCATGGTGTGCCATACGAGGATTTTCTATGCTACACAACGGTGACCAGATGTCCTGTTTTTATTGGAATTGTCCCTTTATTCAGCCTCTTGTCCTCTCTCCCAAGGAAAGTATGCTTGGGACGCCAAATGCCCTTTATTTTTAAATTGCGTCCCGTTTCCCTAAATTATTGTTAAAATAATTATTTTTATTTTATTTTATTTAATAATCACGTGAAACATTAATTCTGTACTGTTTCCATCAGATGTCACCGTAATGAATTCAATAAAGGCCATGCTAATCACAAAATGTCCTTTCAAAAATGTATCTTGCATGGACTTCTATAGTTTCCTGAAGGAAAGGCCAACACTTCTAAAGCAAATTCACTCATCAAAAAAATATGATGCTGATTGTAGAGTTTGAGAATGTTAAAATAGTTAAAAGGTAATATGAGGCAAAAAATGTTGTTATGAAACAAGTTCAGAATACAGTACAGTAACATGAATATAATGTAAGATCCAATTAATCTGAAGTATTTTTAAACAGATAAGTTAACCTAATTGATCCAGGCTAGTAATATAAATAATTGGTAACAATGACGTAAGCCAAGTATCCATGCTACTCTATTACGTACTTACATAATTATTATAGTCTAGTTATTGTAAACAGTGTAGTATTTATTACTTTAAAATAAATAAAACTGGACCTTATTGCTCACTGACATTACATAAACACAAATAATAATGAATGTTTAGATAAAATATTGATTCATATCAACTTTACTAAGTATCCCGTTTTTTTATTTTGGAAATCTGGTCACCCTATGCTACACCCACGATGAGACGAGATGAGAATGGAGATTTGTTGGGATGCCACAGGGAAACCGGAGCTCCTGGAGAAAACTCCTATGCTACATGGACTACAGCTTGCCCAACACAAGTTATAAATTGGGGATATGTCGTGCATCGAACCCAGGTCCACATGATTAAGTCCAACCACTAGACCACTTCATTATTATTATTATTATTATTATTATTATTATTATTATTACTATTATTATTATTATCATTATTATTAGAGATTTTAGAATTTGTCAATCACTATAAATACCGGTATGAAATGTGTTAAAATGTTGTTAAAATAAGTAATTTTGTGTTTAAAAGCATGTTAGGTATATTACTGCAGTTTTTAAATCCACGAAAAATTCGAAATTGACTACAAAGTTCGAAATGTATTTGTTTCTGCGAAATAAGAGTGAAATTACATTTTATGAAACATTTCTGTGTTTCTTTAAAAAAAATCAAAATCTATCTAAAGACACTGTCCAATACAGGTTCTTAAATTTTTTCAAATAGCTTGAGCACCCTTCCATGTTAGTTTTACAGAAAGAATAGCACAGGAATGTGACCTACCTGATAACCCTTTATTATCTGTACCATTATCTTGAGTTTCAACTAATCTGTGTGGTGTTGGTGGTAGAAATGACTACTTATGAGATCTTTTTAAGTCCAGTGTTCACTCACAAACAAGTTACATGTGGTAGCGAGTGATTGTGAATGAGTAATAATATGGGTCAGGATAACATCACAACATATCTCTTGGCATGTTTCTTAATTTTCACAATTTCACTGTAATTTTATATGTTCCTTTACTTATTTATTATTTTCAAGAATTTTAATTGGAAAATCTACTCGCAGAAAATGCACCTGTTAACACATTCCTAACATTGAATTTCTACCACCAAAATTTCCATAAAATATTATGTTCCATCTCAAACACAACAAAATGATAAATTACAACATTAAAAGAGCTATAAAATGCTAAAATATAGCATTTATAATAATAATAATAATAATAATAATAATAATAATAATAATAATAATTACCATTATTATTACTATCATCATCATCATCATCATCATCATCATCATCATCTCATTATTAAGTGTACAGTTTTCAGAATTGGACTTCTCCAATAAAACTGCCTACTGAAGGATGCACTGGAAGGAATGATGAACGGAAGATGAGGTCAGGGTACAAGAAGATATCAGATGATAGACGACATTAAGATATATGGATCATATGCGGGGACTAAGAGGAAGGCAGAAAATAGGAAAGAATGGGGAATGCTAGATTTGCAGTGAAAGACCTGCCCTTCGGTAGAAAACTACGAATGAAGAATGCACACAGGAACACTGATGTAACTGCTGCTTTTAATAAACACAAAGCTACTGAACTGTACAAATTCAATATGACGTAACATTTTGTAGTATACTACTAGGTGGCACACGAAAAAGTAGCCCATCTCTTATTTGAAAGAATATGATATTTGACAGCTGGAAATGCCATTATCAGGGAAAGGATTTATATGTAAATACATATTTACTTATAAAGCTAATATAATTTATATTTTGCATTATCTTTATGTTTCACAATGTGTAGGGTTGAAAAATCCTACTTTTATTTTCCATATTTTTCCATATTTTAGAGTTTAGTACATATTTTCGTTAATTTCCATATATTTTCCATATTTCATATAAAACAGTCCATATTATATTAGGTTTAACAATAAAACAAAACAAAATTCCATTAACTTTTAAAAATACATTTCAACAATAGAGATTTAAACACATGTTCAGTAATCCCTTTAACATCAGAGTTATTTGAAAATTAGCAGTCCTATCAACAATGGGAAAGTAAGTTACAAAACTGTATTAATTTAATTTAAAATTTTTAACAGACTTCAGTTGTGCAGCTCAACAGTTAAATGCCAGTCAGAGTACACATAGGTTCAGTTTTGTAAATCATACTATAAAGACGGTAAATATGCCAAAAGTACGTCATTCAGTCAATTTAAAATCAAAACTAACAAGTTACATTTCAGAATTTAAAGAAGATGGTTTATCAACTGACAATAAAATATTATTTTGTAATTTGTGTCAGTGTGCAGTATCATCTACACAAAAGTTCCTGGTGCAACAACACATTACAACTAGTAAACATCAGGCCAACAAACAACTAAATTCCAAGCAGAGACAATTGTTTTTAACACAACCAACAACATCGAATGTAAGATCTGAGTTTAACATCGACCTGTGCCGTTCTCTCATCTCTGCTGATATTCCTCTCTACAAACTAAAGAATAAGGTCTTCAGGGAATTCCTTGAAAAATATACTCAACATACAATCCCGGATGAGTCAACACTTAGGAAGACGTATGCTCCATCCATCTACGATGAGACAATACAGAAGATAAGAGATGAAATTAAAGATAGTTCAATTTGGGTTTCCATTGATGAGACTCCCGACAAAGAAGGTAGACTTGTTGGTAATGTAGTTATCGGTTTGTTAAGTGAACAATATTCTGAACGAATTCTTTTACATTGTGATGTTCTAGAAAAGTGCAATAACAAAACTATAGTTAAACTGTTCAACGAAGCTATGGGTATCCTGTGGCCAAAGGGTATTATGTACGATAATGTGTTATTCTTTATTAGCGATGCTGCCCCTTATATGGTCAAAGCTGGACAAGCATTATCTGTTGTATATCCTAAATTGACTCATTTTACTTGTGTGGCGCATGCATTTCATCGTGTGGCAGAAGTGGTCAGAGACAATTTCCCTAAAGTAGATTTGTTGATTTCATCAGTGAAAAAAGTATTTCTCAAAGCTCCCAGTAGAGTTAACGTGTTGAAAGAAATGTACCCTGAAATTCCATTGCCACCAAAGCCAATTTTAACTAGATGGGGTACATGGCTAGAAGCAGTTGAATATTATGCCGAACATATAGACTCTATTAACAATGTTCTCCTTGCATTGGACTCTGAAGATGCAGTCTCAATTGATACTGCGAAAACAGTTACCTGTGACATAAGTGTGAAGAATGACTTAGCTCACATTCAGCATACATTTTCATGCATCATAAAAACGCTCAAAAGTCTCCAAAATAGGCACCTTTCACTATCTGAAAGTTTTGAAATTATAAATAGTACTGTGGAACAACTGAATCGTGGTAGAGGTAAAGTTGCAGATGCAGTAAGAGCTAAGGTGGACACTGTACTTTCAAAAAACCCTGGATATGAAGAACTACAAAAGGTTGTTGCTGTGATGAGTGGTGAATCAACAGTGAAGATTAACTTGGACTTATCCCCAGCAGACATTGTGAAATTGAATTATGTACCAGTTATTTCTTGTGACGTCGAACGCTCTTTTAGTCAGTATAAATCTATCCTCAGAGACAATAGAAGAAGATTCACTTTTCAGCACTTGAAAGAAATGTTTGTAACCTATTGTTATGGTAACAGACAATAAAAATTGTGTTTTGTTGAAACTACATTGGAAGATAAGGTACGTCCATTATATTTTTTGTTTAGTTTGATTAAAATGTACCAATATTTAACGTACATAGTCATTTTTTTATAATTTTAAGTCCATATTTAATTCCATATTTTGGTAAAAATCCATATTTAATTCCATATTTTGGTAAAAATAACTACATATATATTTACATATTTCATATATTTTTAGTCCATATAAATCCGTTCCCTGATTGTATTGTCAAAACAGTTTCAACAGTGGTCTGTTTTATGTGATAATTGATAGTTGGCAGTATTCTGTCAGCAGCTTATTTCATCACTCGAATCACATGCTTCTGTTTGCATTCTGCAAGATAACTTACTCAATAGAAGAAAGAGTGCAAATTGTGGAACTCGTGAAATTTTTAGGAACAAGTTTCCGGGTAGAGGCCAAAAAAGAGAGCTATAGAGACTCTGGTTAAAAAATGGAGCGCTTGAGGATCTGTGCATAATGCTTAAAAAAAAAAGATCCCCTTCACTTTACACGCCAGAAGTTACTAATGACATTTGCCAAAGGAGTATTCAGAGTTCCAAGAAATCAACACGTAAATTGGCGCAAGAGGTACTTGGCGACCCAGAACCCTAACATCGTGCATCAGCAGCCACTACATGACTAAAAAATCGGTATATTTACTTTTACTGACTGGGGCTACTTTTTGTATGCCACCAGATACAATAACAATGACCAATGCAACTAAGACATCAAGTAACAACTAATCTCGATCATGTATGATATAGTAGCCTAATGTATAACTCAATATTTGTCTTACATTGTTGCCTAGTCAATAACAAAAAGACAAAAGATTGTGCTGATGCATCAATTTAATTTTTAATTTCTTTAGAATGAAGCAAGAGTTTAGTATATAGGCCTATTGTTTATCATCTGACAGGTGGCATACTAGTAAAAATTCAGCTTAGAAACTGTCACACTGGTTTAAACTGTTAACTATATCTGGTAAAAGGGACATAATTGTCGAAGAACAGTGGATAATTACCACTACATTATGGATTACATTGTTTGAACTATTCTGAAAAACTTATCAGTGTGATAATATTTATGTTATTAAACGTTTCTCCACACTCGACTATTTCGTACTAGACGAAATTTCAGAACTACTTACAGATTTCAGTCTCAGTTTCGTATTGTTCATGACTTGAATGGTCGCCATTTGTTTGGTGACATTGACATTATAGAATAGATTATTCTTTCAGATACTGAGCTGTATGAATGTAATAAGGGACTTAGCGCAACTTTGTATTATTGAACAGATGCATGACATTTGAGATTTATTTGAAAGATCCTGACTTGTAGATTAAGAGATATGTAATCTTTCCTCGGAAGCTAACGATCATCCAGGTCTACGCTCCAACTGTATCCAGTACAGAAGAAGAAATTGACGACTTTTACGAGAGTCTAGAGAATACGCTAAGTAAATACAAATCATAGACCAATATGATCATAGGCGACTTCAACAGTAAAGTAGGAATACGAGCACGAAATGACGAAGAAAACATAGGCCCTTATGGACTTGGCTGTAGAAACGAAAGGGGAGAAAGGCTAATTAGATTCGCACAAGAGTGCAACCTCAAAATCGTAAACACATACTTCAGAAAGAAAACCCAGCGCAAGATGGACCTGGCGCGCCCCAAATGGCACCACCAAAAATGAAATCGACTACATCCTCATAGATGACTTGAGTTGCGCGAAGAACATCCAGATGATAGACAACCCAAAATTTGATACGGACCACCAAATGGTTAAATTAACTATGAGAATCAACAAGAAAAGGAGGTACCACTTGCAACCAAACAAAACAGAAGTAGAGAAAGATGCTTTCGTGTCCTACCTACAACAAACCTAGAACAATCAGAATTTGGCCCCAAACAAGGTGTACAAGCACTGTACGACACTTTGGAACAATGCCTTTCGCAAGCTGAGGCAGAAGCGTCAAAGGAAAAACTAGAAACAAGAAACAGACTTAGCCAGGAAACAATCGCGCTAATCGAACAGAGAGCAATGTTAAGGCACTACAGGGACGAATCAGAAAGAAGCAAAATAGAATACAAAGAACTAGACAAAAAGACAAAGAAAGAAATCCGGAAAGACCTTCGAGAACTCAGATTCAACATAACACGCAACGCAATTGAAAACTTCAAGTCTACCAGGAAAGCTAAGAAACAATTATACCACGAGAAGCAGTGGATACTAGGGGTTAGAGGGAACTCAGGACAACGTATATCTCCGAGAGGTGACATTACAGCAGCCGCTACGGAATTTTACAAGAATCTATACTCAAGTACAACACGAAACCTACCACCAACCTGCAACCTGCAACCTAAGTATCTGCACTAACGCAAATAATGAGCCAGTTCTTCCCATTCTAGCAAGTGAAATACGCTGTGCCATAAAAGAATTGAAGAACGAGAAAACACCAGGAGAAGACGGGATACGAAATGAGTACATTAAATGGAGCTTACATGCAATAGTTAATCCGATTTTGACTACATTTAATAGAATTTTGGAAACAGAAGAAATCCCGAGACAATGGAGAAAGAGCACAATAATACTGTTGCACAAAAAGGGAACGAAAGACGACCTAAACAACTACAGACCTATCAGTCTACTATCTAATCTATATAAACTGTTCTCCAAGATAATAACTAAGCGACTAACGAAGATCTTAGACGAGAATCAACCACCCGAACAAGCAGGTTTCCGCACGGGATACAGTACGACGGATCATCTCCAGACTGTGAATCAGATACTTGAGAAGGCAACCGAGTTCAACCTGAGACTGTACATAGCATTCATTGATTACAACAAAACTTTTGACTCGGTTGAACATAGAAATGTCTTGCAAGCTTTGACTAAACAAGGGATTGAAAACAAATACATCAAGATCCTATCTCAGATCTACAACCAAAGTTACGCGCAAATAAAAACAGAGAGAAAAGGCAAACCCTTTATCCTGGAAAGAGGCGTGAAGCAGGGCGATCCCATATCTCCGAAACTCTTTACATCAACATTTGAGGAGATACTTCGAAACTTGGAATGGGAGAAACATGGGGTCAATATCAACGGCAGAAGACTATCTAATCTGAGGTTCGCAGATGACATCGTCTTATTTGCCGACTTAGCAGCAGAACTGCAAAACATGGTTGAGGAACTAGCCTAAATATCAAAAGTACTGACATTGCACTGACCATGAACTATACGAAAACAAAAGTGATGACAAACGCACAGGAGATCCCAATCAGAGTAGGCAACACAGAATTGCAGTATGTCTCTGAATATGTGTATTTGGGTCAACTGATTACCTTCTCACAAAGAAACCAGAAAGAGATCAATAGAAGAATTTCATCGGCATGGAAGGCATTCTGGAGCCTGAAGTTCATATGGACGGACAAGACAATTAACCGCAATCTCAAGTTCGAGGCACTAGAGGCATGTATAATCCCAGTTTTGCTATACGGCTGCCAAACTTGGACACTGGCCGAGAGACAACGCTCAAGTATACAAACATGCCAGAGGAAGATGCAAAGGAAAATACTGGGCACCACGCTACAAGACAGAATGACAAACGAAACACTACAAAGACTGACGAACACTACTGACGCAGCAGAACGAGCCACGGCAACGAAGTGGACCTGGGGGGGACATGTGGCGAGACTACACCAGGCAAGATGGACCCATGCAGTCACGATGTGGGACTCCTACGTCGGAAAGAAAGGACAGGGAAGACCACGGTTCAGATGGTCTGACATGTTTACCAGAGAGGCAGGGAAACAATGGTCGAGGACAGCAAAGAACAGAGTTTTGTGGAGAGAACTAGGGAAGGTCATTGTAAATAGGTAACGCAATCAGTGTTAAGATATTGTAAATAGTAAATTCAGTATTAGTGAAAGTGTGAGATAAGTTTTGTAAATAGTAAAGTCAGTGTTGAAAAAGTGTCAGTTAAATAGTGTAAATAGCAATCAGTATTGTCAAAGTGCCAGTGTCAGTATAATGTGTGTAGTGCAAGAAAAAAAAATGAACAAAGAACAGTGCGGAGACTAGTTAAAGTTGAACAGGATTATTAACCACGTCACAAAAGTAGTATACACGACAAGCTCGCCTGGATTGGCTCACCAAGCGAGTACACTTGAGCCATCCCTGTCGAGGGGATTCTAACCCCATCACAGGAGGCCTGTGCCCAACATGGGACATCATGGCTAACATTCATTCATTCATTCATTCATTCATTCATTCATTCATTCATACATTCATTCAATCTTTCCTATAATGATCAAGCACATCAGAAGTTATGATCATTTAAATTTTCATTCAATTACTGGTAGTTAAAAAAATGGCTTCCACATAGCTTATCGCACAATCAGAGAAATTGAAATGATAGGAAGAGAGAAACTACTTCAATGTAAGTTTACAAATGAAGGTTGAGTTGAGCACTGATTTACAAAAAAATAGTGCCTAACAAAAAATGTATCGGGGGTGAAAGTGAACAAATAAACATGTGATTCAGTGACTAGTAAACAAATAGGGAATAAGAGTGATGACAGAACTGAGGAGAGGTAGAAGTGAGTGTAAATTGGAGATGAAAGTCAATGATTATGATTAAGTAGTGTTAGTAAAACATAGTATACAAATTAAGGAAATTGTAGTAGATAGGAAGTACTTCAATAGAAGGAAAAGTTTTCAAGTAACTTGAGGGTATGTATTATAGTAATAGGAGTAGTAAAGGTAAAATAAGATGACTGCACATTTCGATGAAAGTTTGTGTGTGTTACTATAATTAGAAGGTGATAGGGAGCACAAATACAGAGATGTAGTGGCGACCCATTACTAAATACGAGCTATAGAAATAAATATCATATCATACCATAACCACTATCAGTCTGTACACTAGGAGCACAACGGACCTGCAAAAGGAGTAAGCACCCCACTATCAAATCAATCAACATTTCATCTTGAAACTTTGATTAAAAAAAACGATTCAATATAACTGTAGAAAAAATTTAAACATAATCAAAAGGTTAGATTTTATGTTATCTCATTAAAATATGTATGATTTTTTTCTCTACGTAAATGTTGTCTGTATTTAGCGTGTTCCTTCTTTACCAACACATAAAAAGTATAGTTGAGATTGTTCATGTTGTTTAGTCAACTGTTCGAAGACAGGTCTGAACTTCACAAGTGATACCAATATGGCACCACTTATGAGGCAACTAGGCCAGGAGATAATGGTAGGGTGGTCAGTTCTTTTCAATCTCCATTGTATATCATCACCGACTAGCTACATATTACACTAATCAAACTTCAAATGCATACAAACAATTGTTATTCCTCTGACAGATATCAAGTGAGATGTACTGCCTGATAAAAGATATACTTATCAGCCAGAACCTCAATCAGAGGCGATTAGCAGAAAATATTTAATATAGGCTAAGCAAGTATGCGAGAACCTCCATATTTCAACCTACTATACTATGGAAATGGTAGGTTATATGAGGATCATATTGCATATTATGTTCTATATACAGGGCGATTTCGTTCAAAGTGTACAAACTGCAGGAGATGATTCCTGAAAGGATAAGGAACAAACGTGGTATAATGGACATACGTCCAGAAATGCATAAGTTCTGTGCTATAAGCATTTATTTATTCATTCCTTCAACAATACTACAATGCAATGCATGACGCAGTGTCATGAGGCCACAGTTAGAAGAGGTGAAGAGGTGTTTGAAGTGACACCCATGGGCCTCAAGACATGTGTGTAGCGCTGTAGCAGAGACTGCTGCACATGTTCAAATATTCCAGGCTGCATTCGGATGGTGTCACAGGCAGCACGAATGTGTTGTTCCAGTGTCTGCACGTCCGGGATGGGTTCAGCATACACGACTGCTTTGAGATGCCTCCACAGGTAGAAATCTAATGGGTTGAGATCAGATGACCGAGGAGGCCATGAAATTGGACCTCCTTGTCAAATCTACCGACCGGGGAAGATGTTGTTGAGATGCCTCCGCAAGGTAATATGGAAATGGGCTGGAGCACCATCATGTAACAGCCACATAACCATTCGTACTGCACAAGGAACGTCCTCCAGCAGGGGAGGGAGGGTCACCCGCAAGAAGTTGAGATATGCCTCGCCTGTGAGGCATCTTGGAAGGACGACTGGTCCAACATGATGATCGCCAATAATCCCTGCCCACACATTGAGGCTGAACCAGTGCTGATGGTTCACTTCCATCATAGCATGGGGATTCCGCATATCCCATACAGGATTGTTGTGGAGGTTGATGATGCCGCCCTTCGTAAACTGACCTCATCGGTAAATAGGAGGATGACAGGAAGTTTCGATTACGGGTGACCTGTCCAAGGAACTAGCGACAAAACTGTTCCCGCAGAGGAAAGTCCCTCGGTAACAAGTCCTGCACACGTTGCACGTGATAAGGGTAGTAACAGTTCTCATGGAGAATGTTTCACACTGTTGTCTGGCTTACCCCACATTGGCGAGCCATCTGCCTGGTGCTGATATGGCAATCTTGTTCCCTAGCATTTATCACATCTTCCTCCAAGGCTGGGGTACTTATCTTGCGCACCCGTCCTTCATGGTGACCCAGTCCCGTAAACGAGCCTGTCTCACCCAAACGACGAAAAATTCTTGCAGAAATTGTATGTTGCGGGTGCTGTCGATTGGGGTACTTTTCCTGGTACAGCAGTGCAGCCGCCCGCCCATTGCCATGTGCTTGTCCGTATGTAAATACCTTGTCAGCCTGTTCATGATTGGTGTATCTGACCATAGTAACTTAGTGCTGCACTACCTACACAAACACGTCCATGTTAGGTTGTTGGCACTACCACTGAAGCGGATGTCTACGTAATGTCACCGATACAAATGCTCACTACCGTCATGGGGAAGAGTACAGCTCTCTAGTGAGAAAAGCATGCATTCCCCGACCTACTTTCATTATACAATTTCTGTTCCTTATCCTTTCAGGAATTATCTCCTGCAGTTTGTACACTTTGAACGAAATCACACTGTATATGATGTTGAAAATTAGATATGTAAATATTAACACAGTTTGAATTGCTGATGTTTTCCGACATACTGGTACTGCTTTGCATGGAATGACTGTAGTCTTTTATGAGCAAAAAGCAGTGTCTTTTCAAAATTTCCAAACACCTCTACTAGAAAAAAGTTTTTGTGTTACAAAGGATAAAAAATTACTTCAGAAGTATTACAACTCAAGATACCCTCAATGGATTATCCCTATCTACTTAAAAATCATTCTTCAGTGAATGAAAAAGTGAGATAAGTTTCATGATACTGTGAAACACATCTTTGCTGCCAAAAGAAAGAACAGAGCTGCATTACAAACTCCACTAAGGCTACAATGTAGTGAGATGACAATAATAAATACTAATTATTTTGTATTACTGCTTCATCCTTTATTACCGGTACTGCTATTTTCAGGGAATTGTGTGACTTTGCCTGCAATATATATAGACCATGACTTTCAGGCGGTGCAAAATGAGAATGAGGCCTCTGTCTGTTGATTAACTGTTAAAAATCTGTGCTGTCCTTGACTATTGCGCCACCTTAAACAGTTTAAACTTCCTTAAAAAAATCATGACTCACTACTATTTTACTCTAATCTCTGTGGCCATTGTTAGCTACTCCTAGACTAAAGTTGGAATGTATACATCAGGCTACACAGATTCCAAATGCCTCCAGAAACGATTGGTGATACTGACCGCACTCATGAGTGTGACTAGTTTCTTTTTTTTTTTTTTTTTTTGCTTCCAACATTTTATATTTCATGAACACGTTCGTTTTAATAATCTTCTACAAAGAGACACCGAAAAACAATTTTCTTAATAAACTGAAAATTCGGGTGACCAGACTGCTAATATGTTCATCTTTACAAATACTTTTGAAGACAAGAAATAGAGAAAAGAAAGATAAAAGGAGGGAAGGTAAATAGGCAAGGATAAGAGGAAAAAAATAAGAGAATAATTTTAGTTAATTCTCATATGCCGGTAGTAGTGACGTCATTAATGACAACATACCTTTCCATCGTATCTTTAAAATTGCCATACTTTTAATTCATAAGCCAAGAACTTCCAAATATTAACTACAAATTTCAAGAGCTGATATTGTTCAAACTATTTTCTAAGAATGGAACCAGTAAATAGTTCTGAAACATTAAAAAGGTACATCTCAATGGACAGTTGAAAATGATGTCTTTTCTGGCTTTCCACATGGATATGACTGACAAACATAATTTTCTAAGTAAACTGTAATTACTGCTAATTTTGCTATTCCTATGTCCATAGATTAGTCTGCAGTGAAAGTTGAGAAAATATGGTAAATCAAGGAAAACTGAGTCTATAATGTGGTTAACGTTAGCCACGCTCTATTAATAGTGACGGAATAATGTGCAAATTTCTAATTAGATCTTTACAGAACAATATCCATTGCTTTCTTACGATACCTAGAACACATTTTACCACTACAAGTGAAGTCATAAAGAATATCTGAACACTATGAAAAGTATAACTAAGCTTTAGTGTGATGGGTGTTAAGTATAGGCCTATACAGATGAGAGAAATACAAGATACTACTGTTTGGCTTTTTGTTCTTTCTTTGGACATGGATGTCTCTTTAGAATTTTAAGAGTTTCGAAACCATTTTTACATAATTTACATCTAAACTTTTGACCTTCATGTCCTTGAATGTGCCTCCAGAGAACACTCTGGCGATTGAAGCTCTTGTCGCACAACTCACACTTGTAAGGTTTGTCCCCTGTGTGAGTGCGTGTATGATCTACAAGACTCCCTCGACGCTTAAAACCTTTACCACAAAACTCACACTTGAACGGTGTCTCAGTAGAGTGAGTGCGCATGTGTCCAGACAAGATATTACTTTGCATAAAGCTTCTGCCACAAACTTTACACTTAAACGGTTTTTCGCCAGTGTGTAATCTCATGTGGATTACGACATCATGGCGACGTATAAATCTCTTCTTACACACTTCACATTCAAACTCCCTCTCTCCTGTGTGAATACGGCAATGAGACGCAAGTTCGCGTCTGCGTGCGAAGCTCTTTCCGCAAACAGCACATTCGAAAGGTTTCTCTCCGGTATGAATCAAAGAATGACACACTAAATTACTACGTCGTGCGAAACGTTTATTGCATATCTCACATT